>NW_019263946.1:11128-13515 GCF_002742605.1 Olea europaea var. sylvestris | reverse complement strand
CAATTAATTTGATAATTGTAAACGATAAATAAAGTACGAGTTATAAAATTTGTAATTTGTATAAATAAGCTATGATCAATTAATTTATTAATTCGTGATTGATAAATAATTTGTTTGCTATAAAATTTGTGATTTGTGACTGTGGTGCTCTGTGATTGCAACTAGTACATATTTATGACCATGAACTATATGATATTGTGATCTTAACATATTTAATCAATAAAATATATTAATTGATTACCTATTTAAGACTTGATTTTTGAAAGAAAATCTCAAAATTCTCAAGTTTGATTCCTTTAATATTAACCATACATTTTATGAGATCCATAACTTTTAAATCACATATTTGATCAACTTTTATTAAAATCTACTAAAAATTTAATTTTAATTCCTATCAAACTAGGGGCCGTGATTTGAAATAAAAAGAAGAGATAATTACACAATAACTAGAAAAACATTTAAGGGATTAAGTTTTTGTGAATTTATAATATTGCAATATTACGAAAATCGGATGAAATTATTTTCTAAAAATCAAATATATTTTTAATTATATTTATTTTTGTTAAAGAGTATACAATTTTTTGATGTGTATTTACAGCGAGATTTGGACAATTTTTATTTAAAAAGTTACAATTGATGTAACTTAAAATTTTTACAATTTATATTCTATGTTAATTTGCGTTTAAAATTATGTACAATTTTATTTGAAATTGTCACTTACACTACGTAGTATTGTTATTACAATGCGTAATTTTTTTGAAATTATAACTAATTAACCTAATCACCACCACCATCGATGTTGTCGTTGCCGGCACTTTCGCATACCACCATATTTGCACCACTTGCCACCATTACTATCGACCATCTTGCCTCCACCGCAAACCACTACAAGAAAACACATATATAGCCCCAAAATCACCACAAACCCAACAAAATTCAACCACCACCAACTCTTCCACCCTCACTTACTGCACAAAACACAACAAACCCCAAAATATGCAAATCGAACCATAAGCAAGACCTACTGTCGCTGTGGACCAACATTGTCCTAACTGCATCGAAATTCACAACCCTTTCATCGTCGTTGCTATCAACCATAATCTAAGCAGTAGCGGTGATGGTTGTGGTCGAAGTTCTCATAAGCAAATCTGTGATTATTTCCTCTTATTTGATGCCTACTTATGCCCCGTGCAGTGGAGAGAATTTGCAGTCGGCAATATCACGCTATCGAACTTATCATGATCCAGGACGGACCCAAAATTTTGGTTTAGTACAGGCATAATATCTTTATTTATGAANGAAAATGAGATTTGAAAAAATAAATTTTTAAAGAATGGAGCTCAAAAATGAACCTAAGAGGCTTTGCATGGATTGGACCTTGGCAAAGGACAAAATATTTTGTGAAATTATGCCCTTGCATGATGGGAATTAGAATTGAAATTTTAATTTTAATCAAACTAAACAATTAATTTGAGAGGAATTTAAACTCACACTTAGCTTTTTAACTTCCCAATTTAAAATTAAGGTTTAAAAGTTTTTTTATTCAAAAATCAGGTGATAATTCAACTTTTTAATATTAATAATAACATTATAAATTTAAATTAATTTACATCCACCCTACGCTAGCCCATTCACCCTACTCGATTTCACTCCCAAACCATAAATCATTTTCCTCTCTCTTTTATCTTTATAACACATGGTAGCAAAGTGACAATTCAACCAAGTAATTCATAGTTGCGCTGCATAGTGACTCTAAGCAACATCGCTAGCAATGGTGATGAGCATCATGTGTGAAGCAATACTACGCGTAATGGCGATGACCACCACTACGGCTAACCTATTTCGACGCAATGATGGGAAGTGTGAAGGAGATAGGATCGGGGAACGGTGGATATATAGAAGCTCGATGGTCAAGGTGGATCCGGGTTTAATAACTTTACTTTCGATAATTTGGGTGGGAGATGGTAGCAGTGTAGAGAAGAACAACAGTGTAGAGAAGAACAACGATGGTTTTAGGGTGATTTCTTCCTCCAACGATTTGCTTAGTCAAAGTTTTGGGGGTGATTTTTGTTAGTGGGTTGCAAATGGTAATGGTGATGGTGATGCAGGTAGTGATGGTGCTATAGGTGTGGTGAGGTGGCACGACATTTAGTTGGTGTCGGGGTGGGGTGTTCGTGGCTAATTTTTTGGGATTTTTTAACCAATAAAATGGTTAATTTGTGATTAATTAATAATACGTTACTGATAAAATAGATAATTTGTGACTAACAAATGATATATGACCTTAAAAATGTGAAATTGCGGCTAAATTTGTAATCGTGACTCACATTTTGTTAAAAGTGTGGTCAATTAACTTGATAATTTGTGATCGTGGAATAAGTTGTGAT
>NW_019263946.1:0-2191 GCF_002742605.1 Olea europaea var. sylvestris | reverse complement strand
ATTACGCTTCAGTTGAGAAAAGGATGTGAAAGCATAATGGTATTTGTCAGCTCATTCATCCTCGCTTTGCTAATCTGGATTTAGCTCTAGTTTAATCTGTTAAGCTTGTGTGACAGGGTGGTGTCTCTAGCAGTATCCCGGATGCAAACACGCTCAGAAGTCTGGGTCTTAGAGAGACAGGGAAGTCTCCTGCTGCTCAAGCTCCAAGCACTGGCATGCCATTTAAAGACCAACAGTTAAAACAGCTCAGAGCGCAGTGCCTTGTGTTTTTGGCTTTCAGGTAATGATCACCTACTTTAGGTTATGTTGGTTTATCCTTTATGAGCAAGAAATTATGTACTTGCTTTTGTTTGAGTGCTGTATTTTCCCTGCGCAGAAATGGTTTGACACCTAAGAAGCTTCATCTGGAGATTGCACTTGGAAATTTTTACTCAAAAGAAGGTATTTAATCCGTCACATTATTTCACAAGTCTCTGTTCACTTTTAATTGGCAAATAACAGGGTAATTTACAGATGGACCACGAAGAGATCTTATTGATCAGAAAGAGGAGCAGCTCAAGGACCCGAGCAACATTCCTGAAGCCTCTAGGCAGTCTGAAAGACTAGTTAACAGCAAAGGTCATTCATCTTTTGTGGACTTCGGTTCATCCAAAGGAGCTGAGTTTGCAAAGATAATGGAGGACAAAGGTGGTCAACCCTCTATTCTGTTTGAAAATGAACAAGATAGGAGGAATCTTATAGTGACAGGAAGGGAATTGGATGCTGAAATGCCTAACTCGGAAACAGTAGTACAGACACTTGCACCTGGAGAACATTATGAATTGGACATGAGGAATATTTCTATCAATAATCACGGGTTTGATTCGAAGCACAGCCAACGACAGACTGGATCTACCATCGTAGCTTCTGTTGTTATACCCCCAGCTGAGCAATTGAAGCTTGAGGAGAGTAGTGGGACTGGAACTGGATACGAAACTGATGCTTCCAAGGCGTCATTGCCTGCCACTGTTGTAATGCATGAATTGGTGCCACAAAAAAACGATGATGCTGTCAGTCTCTCTCAAGGTCCTACTGGCTGCAGTGATCTTGGAAATAGACTCCGTGATGGGAAGTTGCCTAGTTTTCCATCAAAGGACCAGTGGAAGCCTGTCTTGGGAATGAGTGGCCAAAGTTACCCTGCAATGATGAAAAATGTTTCACATTGTGAGTATATCATTTATTTGGTATAATCAAATAAATGATGATGTACTACTACATATGTGGGTTGTTTGTCTGTGTGCATGCATGCTTATATTCATGCATATGTTATTTTTGTGATGCAAAAAGATCCGTTGTTTGTGGAACAGGTATTTAGATTATGAAACAATTATTCACTCTGACAAACTAAATTTTGGAAATTGTCGCAGCTTTACGGACAGATCGAGAAGAGGATGATATTTCAATATCTACCGATAGGCCACCTTCTTCAAGGCATGCAACACTGGAAAAATGGATTTTGGAGCGTCAAAAGAGAAAAGTTATTTCCGAGCAAAGCCTGGCACTAAACCAGCAGAAAACAGAACAAAGAATCGCTGCCCGTTCTGACAAGCTAAAGGTTTGCAATTAATTGTTATTCATTCAGGGATTATTTTATAATCACTATGGTTTTGGAATCGTACGCGTTTGAGTGGTTGCATAATCTTACTGTTGACTCAAGTTGTTTGAACATCTTTATTTCCTTGTGCTGGGTCCTGTTATTTCTTAGTCTGCTTAAGCTTTTCTGATCTGGGAACCATTGTAAATATGATGCTTTACTGTGGACAAGTCTCCTCTATCCAAAGTTTGCATACGTCAATATGCATTCCTTGTTCATCTTTCCTTCTTGAAGTCGTGGCTTTTGCAAATGTATATGGCTTATGGTATGATGTGTCTTTTGACATGTGAAGTAAAGGAAACACCCTTCCTCATTGCCCACTCTATTTTACATAGCGTCTTCTCTTTGTGTTATGGTTCATTGATATACTTCTGTGCACTTGTACTAAAGTGTTTCTGGTTATGGTATTTGAATGTTGCCATTGTTTTTGTTGCATCATTGGTTTTTACATGGAGTTGGTTGAAATTTACTACAGAAAGACTTTAGAAAGTTGAATACTCATTGATCCTAATTGCCCTCTAGTTTAACATTTCTGAATAGTACAAATTAAATATTTGT
>NW_019263945.1:8345-13532 GCF_002742605.1 Olea europaea var. sylvestris | reverse complement strand
CAATCAAATTTGACTAAAATTTCACATGGGTTTAGTTCATTTGCGTGTTTCCAATCAAATTTAGCTAAAATTTCACTTGAGTTTGATTCATTGGCGCGTTTCCAATCAAATTTGACTAAAATTTCACCTGAATTTTGTTCATTTGCTTGTTTTCAATCAAATTTGACTAAAATGTTATCTGGATTTTGGTTCGTTGGCGCGTTTCCAATCAAATTTGACTAAAATTTCATTGTCGTGCTTCAAATCAAATATAACTACAATTTTATCTGAGTTTGGTTAATTAGCTCATTTTCAATCAAATTTGAGTAAAATTTCATCTGTATTTTGTTCATCAGTGCCTTTCTAATCAAATTCAACTAAAATTTCACACGGGGTTTTGTTGTTGGCACGTTTTCAATCAAATTTGACTTAAGTTTCGCCTGGGGTATTTCATTAATGCGTTTCCAATCAAATTTGACTAAAATTTCACTTGAGTCTAGTTCATTGGCTCGTTTCCAATCAAATTTGACTAAAATTTCGTATGGATTTTGTTCATTGTCGCGCTTCAAATGAAATATGAGCACGATTTCATCTGAGTTTTGTGTAATGGTGCGTTTTCAATCAAATTTGAATAAAATTTCATCTGAATTTTGATCATTTGTGCTCTTCCAATCAAATTTGACTAAAACTTCTCTTGGGTTTAGTTCGTTGGCGTGTTTCCAGTGAAATTTAACTAAAATTTCACCAGAATTTTGTTATTTAGCGCATTTCCAATCAAATTTGACATACTTTCACTTGAGTATGGTTCATTGACGAGTTTCCAATCAAATTTGACTAGAATTTCTTCTAGATTTTGTTGTTTGGCGCGTTTCCAATCAAATTTGACTAAAATTTCCCTTGTGTTTAATTCGTTTGCGTATTTCCAATAAAATTTGACTAAAATTTCACTTGTGATTGATTCATTGGCACGTTTCCAATCAAATTTGATTAAAGTTTCACCTGGGTTTTGTTCATTGGCCTGTTTTCAATCAAATTTGACTAAAATTTCACTTGAGTTTAGCCCATTGGCCTGTTTTAATTCAAATTTGACTTAAATTTCTTCTCAAATTTGTTCATTGTTGCATTTCAAATCAAATATGACTACAATTTCGTCTGAATTTTGTTAAATGACGCATTTTCAATCAAGTTTGAGTAAAATTTCGTCTGAATTTTGATCATTGGTGCTCTTCCAATCAAATTTGACTAAAATTTCACTTGGGTTTAGTTCATTGGAGCGTTTCCAATCAAATTTGACTAAAATTTCACTTGAGTTTGGTTCATTAATGCGTTTTAAATCAAATTTAACTAAAGTTTCTTCTGGATTTTGTTCATTGTTACGTTTCGAATCAAATTTAACTAAAGTTTCTTCTGGATTTTGTTCATTGTTACGTTTCGAATCAAATTTAACTAAAATTTCACGTGGGTTTAGTACATTTGCGCATTTCCAATCAAATTTAACAACAATTTCACTTGAGATTGATTCATTTGCGCGTTTCCAATCAAATTGGACTAAAATTTCGCCTGGGCTTTTTCATTGGCGTGCTTCCAATCAAATTTGGTTAAAATCAAATTTAACTAAAGTTTCTTCTGGATTTTGTTCATTGTTACGTTTCGAATCAAATTTAACTAAAATTTCACGTGGGTTTTAATACATTTGCGCATTTCCAATCAAATTTAACAACAATTTCACTTGAGATTGATTCATTTGCGCGTTTCCAATCAAATTGGACTAAAATTTCGCCTGGGCTTTTTCATTGGCGTGCTTCCAATCAAATTTGGTTTAAATTTCATTGAGTTTGGTTCATTGGCTCGTTTCCAATCAAATTTAACTAAAATTTCGTTTGGATTTTGTTCATTATCATGCTTCAAATCAAATATGACTACAGTTTCATCTAAGTTTTGTTAAATTGCTCGTTTTCAATCAAATTTGAGTAAAATTTCATCTGGATTTTGATCATTGGTGTTCTTCCAATCAAATTTGACTAAAATTTCCCTTGGGTTTAATTCATTGGCACGTTTCCAGTCAAATTTCACTTGAGTATGGTTCATTGACGCGTTTCCAGTTAAATTTGACTAAAATTTCTTCTAGATTTTGTTCATTGGCACACTTCAAATCAAATATGACTGCAATTTCATCTGAATTTTGTTAAATGGTGTGTTTTCAATCAAATCTGAGTAAAATTTCATCTGAATTTTGATCACTGGTGCTCTTCCATAAAATTTGACTAAAATTTCACTTGGGTTTAGTTCAGTGGCGCGTTTTCAGTCAAATTTTACTAAAGTTTCACTTGAGTATGGTTCATTGACGCTTTTCCAGTCAAATTTGACTAAAATTTCTTTTGAATTTTGTTCATTGGCGCGCTTCAAATCAAATATGACTACAATTTCATTTGAGGTTTGTTAAATGGTGCATTTTCAATCAAATTTGAGTAAAATTTCATTTGGATTTTGTTCATTGGTGCGTTTTCAATCAAATTTAACTAAAATTTTACCTAAGTTTAGTTCATTGGTGCGTTTCCAAACAAATTTGACTAAAATTTCGCCTGGATTTTGATTATTGGCATGTTTCCAATCAAATTTGACTAAAATTTACTTGAATTTGTTTCATTGGCGCGTTTCCAATCAAATTTTACTAAAATTTCGTTTGGATTTTGTTCATTGTTGTGCTTTAAATCAAATATGACTAAAATTTCATCTGGATTTTTTTCATTGTCACGTTTTCAATCATATTTGAGTAAAATTTTATCTGGATTTCGATCATTGGTGCTCTTCCAATCAAATTTAACTAAAATTTCACTTGGGTTTTGTTTATTGGCGCGTTTGCAATCAAATTTCACTAAAATATCACCAGAATTTTGTTGTTTGGCGCATTTTCAACCAAATCGGACCAAAATTTCGCTTGAGTATGATTCATTGACACATTGCTAATCAAATTTGACAAAAATTACTTCTTGATTTTGTTCATTGTTGCATTTTCAATCAAATTTGACAAAAATTTCATTTGAGTTTAGTTCATTGGTGCATTTCCAATTAAATTTGACTAAAATTTCATCAGGGTTTTGTTTATTGGCGTGTTTTCAATCAAATTTGACTAAAACTTCACTTGAGTTTAGTTTATTGGCACGTTTCCAATCAAATTTGACTAAAATTTTGTCTGGATTTTGTTCATTAGTACGCTTCTAATCAAATTTGACTAAAATTTCACTTAAGCTTGATTCATTCGCGTGTTTCCAATCAAATTTAACTAAAATTTCACCTGAATTTTGTTCATTGGCGTGTTTTCAATCAAATTTGACTAAAATTTCACATGAGTTTGGTTCATTGTTGAGTTTCCAATCAAATCTAACTAAAATTTCGTTTGGATTTTTTTCATTACTGCACTTCAAATCAAATATGACTACAATTTCATCTGAGTTTTGTTAAATGGCGCATTTTCAATCAAATTTGAGTAAAATTTCATCTTGATTTTGATCATTGGTGCTCTTCAAATCAAATTTGACTAAAATTTCACTTGGGTTTAGTTCAAATTTTGTTCATTAGCACGCTTCAAATCAAATATGGCTGCAATTTCATCTGAGTTTTGTTAAATGATGCTTTTTCAATCAAATTTGAGTAAAATTTCACCTGATATTTTAATTGGCCGTTTCCATTCAAATTTGACTAAAATTTCACTTGAGTTTGGTTCATTGGCGCATTTTCAATCAAAATTGACTAAAATTTCGTCTGAATTTTGTTCATTATCGCGCTTCAAATCAAATATGACTATAATTTCATTTGAGTTTTGTTAAATGGCACGTTTTCAATCAATTTTGAGTAAAATTTCATCTAGATTTTGATCATTGGTGCTCTTCTAATCAAATTTAATTAAAATTTCACTAGTGTTTAGTTCATTGGTGCGTTTCCAGTTAAATTTGAATAAAATTTTACCTGAATTTTATTGTTTGGTGCGTTTCCAATCAAATTTTACTAAAATTTCACTTCAGTATGGTTCATTGACTCGTTTCCAATCAAATTTGAATAAAATTTCATCTGAATTTTGTTCATTGTTGTGATTCCAATTAAATTCGACTAAAATTTCACTTGAGTTTGATTCATTGGTGCATTTCCAATCAAAATTGACTAAAATTTACCTAAATTTTGTTCATTGGCCTGTTTCCAATCAAATTTGAGTAAAATTTCACTTGAGTTTTGGTTCGTCGGCGCATTTCCAATAATATTTTACTAAAATTTCTTCTGAATTTTGTTCATTGTCGAGCTTCAAGTTAAATATGACTACAATTTCATCTGAGTTTGTTTAAATGGTGCATTTTCAATCTAATTTGGGTAAATTTTCATTTGGGTTTTGTTCATTTGTGCGTTTCCAATCAAATTTGACAAAAATTTCACATGGTTTTAGTTTATTGGAGCGATTCCAATAAATTTTAACTGAAATTTCACATGGATATAGTTCATTAGAGCATTTCCAACCAAGTTTGACTAAAATTTCACTTCAGTTTGATTCATTAGCGTGTTTCCAATCAAATTAGACTAAAATTTCACCTGGGTTTTGTTCATTGGCGTATTTCCAATCAAACTTGACCAAAATTTCACTTAAGTTTAGTTCATTGGCACGTTTCTAATCAAATTTGACTAAAATTTCACATGAATTTTGTTCATTGGCCTGCTTCCAATCAAGTTTAACTAAAATTTCACTTGAGTATGGCTCACTGACGCGTTCCCAATCAAATTTGACTAAAATTTCATCTGAATTTTGTTCATTAGTGCGCTTCCAATCAAATTTGATTAAAATTTCACTTGAGAATGATTCATTGACGCGTTCTCAATCAAATTTAACTAAAATTTCGTCTGAATTTGGTTCATTGGTGCGCTTCCGATCAAATTTGACTAAAATTTCACTTGAGCTTGATTCATTGGCACGTTTCCAATAAAATTTGACTAAAATTTCACTCGAATTTTGTTCATCGGCGCGTTTCCAATCAAAGTTGACTAAAATTCGCTTGAGTTTGCTTCACTGGCGCGTTACCAATCAAATTTGATTAAAATTTCATCTGGATTTTGTTTATTGTCGCGCTTCAAATCAAACATGACTGCAATTTCATTTGAGTTTGGTTAAATTCCGCGCTTTCAATGAAATTTGAGTAAAAATTCATCTGGATTTTCTTCATTGGT
>NW_019263945.1:0-918 GCF_002742605.1 Olea europaea var. sylvestris | reverse complement strand
TAATTTTCCTTATGCTCTTATATACAATTAATATGCATGGATTACTAGTGGACCTTCGGGTTCTAGAGAAAGAGATGATATTTCTATGGGAATTTAAGAAGACCTAAGATGAGTGTGTCGTTTGGTCACCGATATACTCCATAAGAGAAGAGCGGTATGAAGTGCATAATTTATTTGTTATGTGAAGGTGTATGAAAATTGCACGTATCTTACTGGGTATTTTAAAATACTCACTCTTACATTAATTTTACAGGTTAGTTCGGGTTAATTGGAACAATGGCGAATTGGTGATGCGGGCTGCCAAGTGGATAAAAAAAAGGAAATAAGTTTGTCGTATTTAAAATTTATCAGTCAGTTTAATTTATTCAACATGTGATATTTGAATTTGCTAAGAGTTTATGTTTATGTTTATGTTTAGATACGATTTTCATATTTTCAAATTTAGATTTATAAATACTGCAGTTATTTGATTATTAAAGAATCTTTTTATATAGTTCCGCATTTAAAATAAAGAAAAGTGAGTTTTTGATAACGTTTCGGTATTCATTGAAAAAATTGGGGCGTTACAAACATGACTGCAATTTCATCTCAGTTTTCTTAAATGTGGTGTTTTCAATCAAATTTGAGTAAAATTTCACCAAGGTTTGTTCATTGGCGTGTTTCCAGTCAAATTCGACTGAAATATCACTTGAGTTTGGTTTATTGACACTTTCCCAATCAAATTTGACTAAAATTTCGTCTGAATTTTGTTCATTGGTGTGCTTCCAATAAAATTTGACCAAAATTTCACTTCAGTTTTATTCATTGACGTGTTTCCAACGAAATTTGACTAAAATTTCACCTGAATTTTGTTCATTGGCATGTTTCCAATCAAATTTGACTAAAATTTCACTAGTGTTTAGTTCATTGGCACGTTTT
>NW_019263944.1:12678-13539 GCF_002742605.1 Olea europaea var. sylvestris | reverse complement strand
AACACATTGTTTATTTCCCGAAACAAATACTCATCATGTTTAAAGAATTTGTCTATAGCCCTTTGTTATATACCGTTCCACGCATTTTTCACAATGTGATGTATACAGCAAGTATACGGTATCAAGTTTTGTAATATAGTAAATGAGTTAGAATTTCGAATCCACAGGGATTGTAATTCAATTTCTACTAAGTAGTATAATTTGTAGCTCTTATTTTATCTAGATGAATGAAAAATTGAAATCAATGGTTTTAACTAAATTAACGTGATGAATGTGGTGACAAATTCAACAAATAAATGTAAAATATAAAAAAAATCAAGATGAGAAAGCCTAGGGTTGTGATTTCACCTCACTATCAAGTATGATTTTCAAAAGTTTAGTTATCTCTGATCAATTTTCCAGGTTTAAAAACAAGAACTCAATTGCATTTCTATCCACCCTCTCGAGTGCCGACTAGAAAATATTCGTAAAAATTATTCTCAATAACTCTATTCCGAATTAAAGTCAAAGAATTATTTAGATCATAGTTCTTATATGGAACATGCTTTAAAGAATTTATACTTTCTCTCAAAACCCATAAATTCTAGGTTATGTTAATCTTCGCACCTAAATTTGCCTCTCTCGAATGTCAAAATTGACTAGCATCTACTTATTCAATTAGTGGCCAATTAATTAAAAGCATTAAAATCATAACACAAATAAACACATGTGAAAAATCAAATAGAAATAACTAAGAATTAATCAACCCATATTCTCAAGTTTTGATTACAACCAAACCCTAGATTTTATGTTGAGTTCATGATGAAAGAATTAAATCTAAACATATTGATGAACAACATAAAGAGAAAATGAAAAAAAAAA
>NW_019263944.1:0-3454 GCF_002742605.1 Olea europaea var. sylvestris | reverse complement strand
ATGATGAGTAGAACAAATTTGCCTGAATATTTGTGGGGTGAAGCCTTGAAAATAGCTATGTATATTTTGAACAGAGTTCCAAGCAAAGTTGTTGCAAAGACACATTTTGAATGATGGACAGGATGTAAGCTAAGTATGGCTCACTTTAAAGTTCGGGGATGTCCAGCTGAGGTTAGGATTTATAATCCATTTGAAAAGAAATTAGACCATAAATCAACTCCTAGCTACTTTTTTGGATATCCGGATAGATCAAAGGGATATAAGTTTTACTGTCCAAATCACGGCACTAGAATTGTGGAGTCCATTACTGCTAAGTTTCTGGAGAACGATTTTGGAGATAGTGGGAGTTCCACATTGAGAGAAATTCTTGTTGAACATAATCAAGTTGTAGTTCTAGTTCCTGTCATACAGGAAAGAGTTGGTTCTCAACCAATTAAAATTGTTAATGAAGAACCGAGGAACCAAGATGAATCTCCAATTCCTCAAACAACGATTGAATCGGTTCCTGAACCACAAGTTAGGAGATCACAAAAGGAAAGAAGATCTGCATTGCCCAGTGATTATATTGCATATTTATTGGAGAGCGATTTTAATATTGGGTGTATTGTTGATCCTGTAACTTATAACCAAGCATTGACAAGTCGTGATGCAGATAATTGGATAGCTGTCATGGAAGATGAAATGAATTCCATGGAAAGAAATAAAATTTGGGATCTTGTTGAACTTCCTCCAGATGCTAAGGCTGTAGGTAACAAGTGGATCTTCAAAAGTAAATTAGATTCAAAAGGAAATGTTGAACGAAAGAAAGCAAGATTGGTTGCAAAAGGTTTCACTCAACGAGAGGGCATTGTTTATGTTGAAACCTTCTCCCCTGTTTCGTCGAAAGATTCTTTTTGAATTATCATGGCTCTTGTGGCACACTATAATTTGGAGCTTCATCAAATAGATGTTAAGACAGCATTTTTGAATGGAGATCATTCTGAAATGGTTTATATAAAACAACCTGAAGGCTTTGTTGTAAAAGGAAAAGAAAACTTGGTGTGTAAGTTAAACAAATCCTTATATGGTCTCAAGCAAGCATCTCGACAGTGGTATTTAAAGTTTGATGAGGTTGTGACATCTCTTGGTTTTATCGAAAATACTATTGATCAATGCATTTATCTTAAAATCAGTGGGAGAAATTTTATTTTCCTTGTATTGTATGTTGATGATATTCTACTTGCTAGCAGTAACTTAGGGTTGTTTCATGAGACAAAGAAAATGTTGTCTACTAATTTTGAGATGAAAGATCTTGGAGAAGCTTCCTATGTACTTGGCATTGAAATACATCGTGATAGAAATCGTGGTTTATTGGGACTTTCTTAGAAAGCTTATATACGACGTGTTCTAGAAAGATTTAATATGGATAATTGTGTACCTGGTGATGTACCTATCATAAAAGGAGATAAGTTTAACAAAACTCAATGTCCAAGGAATGAGCTGGAAAGAGAGTCTATGAAGATGATCCCATATACTAGTGTTGTTGGGAGTTTGATGTATGCTCAAATTTGCACTAGACAGGATATAGCCTACGCAGTAAGTGTCCTTAGCAGATTTCAGTCTAATCCAGGACAAGAGCATTGGAAAGCAGCTAAGAAAGTTATGAGATATTTGAAGAAAACTGAAAGTTATATACATTCTAGCGTACAAATCATCTTGAGGTGGTAGGATATTCAAATTCTGATTTTGCTGGATGTCAAGATGATTTGAAATCAACCTCAGGTTATATTTTTACATTAGCTGGTGGTGCCATTTCTTGGAAAAGTGTTAAATAGATCTTAGTGGCGTCTTCTACTATGCAAGTTGAATACAGAGGCGATGGTTGCAGATCCCTTGACTAAGGGACTCACTCCAAAAAATTTTAAGACACATGTTACTAATATGGATATTATGGAAACATTTGATATTTTTGGTTAGTGGGAGTTATTTATGTAAAGACTACGTTTTGGGCTTGATCCCTTTACGGGGTACGTAGGCAATCCATATGTTTTCGGGTACAGCCCCTTCTGACAATAAAATATTTTTCGCCTATTCATGGACTATTTTGAGCATGCATTTGACTTGTGTCTTTTATTTTAATATTATTGTGATCTTGAGATATGACATATAACGATATAAGATGAGTCTCTTTTAGAGACATGTGGCTTCATTTTCATTCGAAATATTATGAGGACCGATATGAGTTAGCACAGTTTTTTGATCACATTTGGTGCTAAGTTCATACCACATACTACCACATTGGTTGAACGATGAGGATCCATGTCGATAAGAATGTTGACATTTGCAGCTGTAGAATGGTCTTACATCTCTTAAATTGGTGTAATGACTTCCAAGTTCGGTGTTAATATTTTTATTGGACCGGATCATGTTACGTAAGGTTTCATCATTAGAGCTATACTTTTGTGGCCACCTATGTAACCTAACCCGGGTGTTAAAACTTTGTTATGACAATCAAATGTTTGCCCAAGTGGGAGAATGTTGGAATAATTAATAATTCCATATGTAGGCTTTACATTTTATTGCAAAATTTTACGAGTTAGATATATGGCTCATAATTATATTTGTGTTCGGGCCAAATTTATCAATTGATTAATTGGGCCTTTTTTACACCTTACGGGTTGTAATTAATTTAATGTGGTAATTTAAAGTATGTGGGCCGGAAATAAACCCTAATTAGAATTCTAGTCATAATGAGACGACTCAAATTATTTCCTATATATAAAGGTTAGGTCCCCTCTCCTCTCCATATGTTTTATTGGTTTACCCCATTGATAGCTGATATTTTGTGAGAAGCAAGGAGGGGAAGATTTTGGCTGCTATTACAACTATTATTTATATCAACAATGGCTTCCGCAGGTATGAATTTGTTTCTATAAATTTATTATATGGTGATTCTAAATTCTTGGCATGATTACAAATTAAAATTTAACACGACATATATAGAGGAATTCATTATTGAATAAAATAAGCTTCAACAATTTCAGATGATTTGATAGTGCAGTCTCAACCAAATGTGGAAAAAGTCAAAACTAATTAATTAGTCTTAGCCGCTCTAAAGTTGATCGGTACAAGAATTAATTATTTGGAGCTTAAATTAACCTTGTCTGATCAAGTCCTTGGATTCAAAATAAGAATTAGGATTTTAACAAATAGTATTAGAGCTCAGATTTTTAATTTCTTGTTGGCGCTCCTGCCCACAATGAACAGGATAGGACTGCCTACTTCCTGATGTAACGAAAGAACCTTACTTACGATTCCCTGCAAATATGAGAACAATAAATACAGTTTTCTTTTAGTAGGCAAGATAAGATTTCCCACTATAGGTAGGAAAACATTTCTATTCTTGATGGATGTATGAATTCTATTTTGCATATTAATAAGAGCAGCATTAAGATTATTTCATTATATGTTGTAG
>NW_019263943.1:12285-13542 GCF_002742605.1 Olea europaea var. sylvestris | reverse complement strand
ACATGTCAAATTTTAGCTCATTCCGACATCGCCGAAAAAAATTACGAAATTGCCCCTGGCACGGTTTTTGTTTCCGATCAACCAGTCAAATTTGAGTCCATTTCGACTCCGTCGCGAAAAATGGCGAAATTTCCCCCGGCGCGATTTTTGTTTCTGATCAACCTATCAAATTTGAGCCCATTCCAACACCGTCGCGAAAAATGATGAAATTACCCCGGCGCGATTTTTGTTTCCGATCAACCTGTCAAATTTGAGACCATTCCCACTCCGTCGCGAAAAATGACGAAATTGCCCCCAACGCGATTTTTGTTTCCGATCAAACTGTCAAATTTGAGCCCATTCCGACACCGTCGCGAAAAATGACAAAATTGCATCTGACACAATTTTTGTTTCCGATCAACCTGTCAAATTTGAGCCCATACCGAGACCGTCGCGAAAAATGACGAAATTGCCCTCGGCGCGATTTTTGTTTCCGATCAACCAATCAAATTTGAGCCCATACCGACACCGTCGCGAAAAACGACAAAATTGCCTCTGGCGCGATTTTTGTTTTCGATCAACCTGTCAAATTTGAGCCCATTCAGACTCCGTCTTGAAAAATGACGAAATTGCCCCCGGCACGATTTTTGTTTCCGATCAACCAGTCCAATTTGAGCCCATCCCGACACCGTCGCGAAAAATGATGAAATTACCCACGGCTCGATTTTCGTTTCCGTTCAACCAGTCAAATTTTAGCCCATTACGACTCCGTCGCGAAAAATGACGAAATTGCCCCTGGCGCAATTTTTATTTCCAATCAACCTGTCAAATTTTAGCCCATTCCGACACAGTGGCAAAAAATGACAAAATTGCCCCCGACGCGATTTTTGATTCCGATCAACCTATCAAATTTGAGCTCATTCCGACATCGTCGCGAAAAATGACGAAATTGCCCCCGACGCGATTTTTGTTTCCGATCAACCCGTCAAATTTGAGCCCATACCGACACCGTCGCGAAAAACGACGAAATTACCCCCGGGTCGATTTTTGTTTCCAATCAACCTATCAAATTTTAGCCCATTACGACTCCGTCGCGAAAAATGACGAAATTGCCCCCGGCGTAATTTTTATTTCCAATCAACCTGTCAAATTTTAGCCCATTCCGACACAGTGGCAAAAAATGACGAAATTGCCCCCGACGCGATTTTTGATTCCGATCAACCTGTCAAATTTGAGCTCATTCCGACACCGTCGCGAAAAATGACGAAATTGCCCCCG
>NW_019263943.1:0-12195 GCF_002742605.1 Olea europaea var. sylvestris | reverse complement strand
CGTCGCGAAAAATGACGAAATTGCCCCCGGCGCGATTTTTGTTTCCCATCAACCTGTTAAATTTTAGCCCATTCCGACTCCGTCGCGAAAAATGGCGAAATCGCCCCCGGAGCGATTTTTGTTTCCGATGAACCAGTCAAATTTGAGCCCATACCGACACCGTCGCAAAAAATGACGAAATTGCCCCTGGCGCAATTTTATTTTCGATCAACTTGTCAAATTTTAGCCCTTTCCGACACAGTGGCGAAAAATGACGAAATTGCCCCCGGCGCGATTTTTGATTCCGATTAACCAGTCAAATTTGAGCTCGTTCTGACATCGTCGCGAAAAATGACGAAATTTCCCCTGGCGCAAATTTTATTTCCGATCAACCTGTCAAATTCGAGCCCATTCCGACTCCGTCGCGAAAAATGACGAAATTGCCCCATGGCGCAATTTTTATTTCCGATCAACCTGTAAAATTTTAGCACTTTCCGACACAGTGGCAAAAATTGACGAAATTGCCCCGACGCGATTTTTGATTCCGATCAACCTGTCAAATTTGAGCTCATTCCTACATCGTCGCGAAAAATAACGAAATTGCCCCCGGTGCGATTTTTGTTTCCGATCAACCAGTCAAATTTGAGCCCATCCCGACACCGTCGCGAAAAATGAAGAAATTAACCCCGGCTCGATTTTTGTTTCCGATCAACCTGTCAAATTTTAGCCCATTACGACTCCGTCGTGAAAAATGACAAAATTGCCTCTGGTGCAATTTTTATTTCCAATCAACCTGTCAAATTTTAGCCCATTCCGACACGCTGGCAAAAAATGACGAAATTGCCCCCGACGCGATTTTTGATTCCGATCAACCTGTCAAATTTGAGCTCATTCCGACACCGTCGCGAAAAAGACGAAATTGCCCTCGGCGCGATTTTTGTTCCCGATCGACCAGTTAAATTTGAGCCCATACCGACACTGTCGCGAAAAATGACGAAATTGCCCTCGGCGCGATTTTTGTTTCCCATCAACCTGTTAAATTTTAGCCCATTCCGACTCCGTCGCGAAAAATGGCGAAATCGCCCCCGGAGCGATTTTTGTTTCCGATCAACCTGCCAAATTTCAGCCCATTCCTCCATCGTCGCGAAAAAGACGAAATAGCCCTCGGCGCGATTTTTCTTTCCGATCAACCAGTCAAATTTGAGCCCATACCGACACCGTCGCGAAAAATGATGAAATTGCCCCTGGCGCAATTTTATTTTCGATCAACTTGTAAAATTTTAGACCTTTCTGACACAGTGGCGAAAAATGACGAAATTGCCCCCGGCGCGATTTTTGATTCCGATCAACCTGTCAAATTTGAGCTCGTTCTGACATCGCCGCGAAAAAGGACGAAATTTCCCCTGGCGCAAATTTTATTTCCGATCAACCTGTCAAATTCGAGCCCATTCCGACTCCGTCGCGAAAAATGACGAAATTGCCCCTTGGCGCAATTCTTATTTCCGATGAACCTGTAAAATTTTAGCCCTTTCCGACACAGTGGCAAAAATTGACGAAATTGCCCCGACGCGATTTTTGATTCCGATCAACCTGTCAAATTTGAGCTCATTCCGACATCGTCGCGAAAAATGAAGAAATTGCCCCCGACGTGATTTTTGTTCCCGATCAATCAGTCAAATTTGAGCCCATACCGACACCGTCGCGAAAAACGACGAAATTGCCCCTGGCGCGATTTTTGTTTCCGATCAACCTGTCAAATTCGAGCCCATTCCGACTCCGTCGCGAAAAATGACGAAATTCCCCCCAGCACGATTTTTGTTTCCGATCAACCAGTCAAATTTGAGCCCATACCGACACCGTCGCGAAAAATGACGAAATTGCCCCTGGCGCGCTTTTTGTTTCCGATCAACCTGTCAAATTTTAGCACATTCCGACACCGTCGCGAAAAATGACGAAATTGTCCCCGGCGCGATTTTTGCTTCCGATCAACGAGCCAAATTTCTGTCCGTTTTGACACCGTCGCGAAAAATGACAACATTGACCCTGGCCCGTTTTTTGTTTCCGATCGACCTGTCAAATTTTAGCCCATTCTGACACCGTCGCGAAAAATGACGAAATTGCCTCCGGCGCGATTTTTGCTTCCAGTCAACAAGCCCAATTTCAGCCCAATCTGACATCGTCGGGAAGAGTGAAGAAATTGCCCCTTAGACGATTTTTGTTTCCGATCAACCTGTCAAATTTGAGCCCATTCCGACTCCGTCGCGAAAAATGACGAAATTTTCCTCGGCGCGATTTTTGTTTCCGATCAACCAGTCAAATTTGAGCCCATACCGACACCGTCGCGAAAAATGACGAAATTGCCACTGGCGCAATTTTTATTTCAGATCAACCTGTCAAATTCGAGTCCATTCCGACCACGTCGCGAAAAATAACGAAATTGCCCCTTGGCGCAATTTTTATTTCCGATCAACCTGTCAAATTTTAGCCCTTTCCGACACAGTGGCAAAAATTGATGAAATTGCCCCGACGCGATTTCTGATTCCGATCAACCTGTCAAATTTGGGCTAATTCCGACACCGTCAAGAAAAATGACGAAATTGCCCCCGACGCGATTTTTGTATCCGATCAACCAGTCAAATTTGAGCCCATATCGACACCGTCGTGAAAAATGATGAAATTACAACCGGCTCGATTTTTGTTTCCAATCAACCTGTCAAATTTGAGCCCATTCCGACTTCGTCGCAAAAAATGACGAAATTGCCCCTGGCGCGCTTTTTGTTTCCGATCAACCTGTCAAATTTTATCACATTCCGACACCATCACGAAAAATGACGAAATTGTCCACGGTGCGATTTTTGCTTCGGATCAACCGGCCAAATTTCTGCCCGTTTTGACATCGTCGCGAAAAATGACGAAATTGACCCTGGCCCGTTTTTTGTTTCCGATCGACCTGTCAAATTTTAGCCCATTCTGACACCGTCGCGAAAAATGACGAAATTGCCTCCGGCGCGATTTTTGCTTCCAGTCAACCAGCCAAATTTCAGCCCATTCTGACATCGTCGAGAAAAATGACGAAATTGCCCTCGGCGCGGTTTTTGTTACCAGTCAACCAGCAAAATTTCATCCCACTCCGACACCGTCGCGAAAAATGACGAAATTGCCACCGGCTAAATTTTTGTTTCCCATCAACTTGCAAAATCTTAGCCCATTCCGACACAGTCGCGAAAAGTGACGAAATTGCCCCTTGCGCGGTTTTAGTTTCCGATCAACCTGTCAAATTTGAGCGCATTCCGACTCCGTCGAGAAAAATGACGAAATTTTCCTCGGCGCGATTTTCATTTCCGATCAACCTGTCAAATTTTAGCCCATTCCGACACCGTCGCGAAAAATGACGAAATTGCCACAGGCGCGATTTTTGTTTCCGATAAACCTGTCAAATTTGAGCTGATTCCGACTCCGTCGCGAAAATTGACGAAATTGCCCTCGACGCGATTTTTGTTTCCGTTCAACCTGTCAAATTCGAGCCCATTCCGACTTCGTCGTTAGAAATGACGAAATTGCCCCCGGCGTGATTTTTGTTTCCAATCAACCAGTCAAATTTGAGCGCATACCAACACCGTCGGAAAAAATGACGAAATTGCCCCCGGCGCGATTTTTGTTTCCGATCAACCTGTCAAATTTTAGCCCTTTCCGATACAGTGGCAAAAATTGTCGAAATTGCCACGACGCGATTTTTGATTCAGACCAACCTGTCAAATTTGAGCTCATTCCGACATCGTCGCGAAAAATGACGAAATTGCCCCTGGCGAGATTTTTGTTTCCGATCAATCAGTCAAATTTGAGCCCATACCGACACCGTCGCAAAAAACCACGAAATTACCCCTGGCGCAGTTTTTGTTTTCAATCAACCTGTCAAATTCGAGCCCATTCCGACTCCGTCGCGAAAAATGACGAAATTCCCCCCGACGCGATTTTTGTTTCCAATCAACCAGTCAAATTTGAGCCCATACCGACACTGTCGCGAAAAATGACGAAATTACACCCGGCTCGATTTTTGTTTCCGATCAATCTATCAAATTTTAGCCCATTCCGACTCCGTCGCGAAAAATGACAAAATTACCCTCGGCGCGATTTTTGTTTCCGATCAACCAGTCAAATTTGAGCCCATACCGACACCGTAGCGAAAAATGACGAAATTGCCCCGGCGCAAATTTTATTTCCGATCAACATGTCAAATTCGAGCCCATTCCTACTCCGTCGCGAAAAATGACGAAATTGTCCCTTGGCGCAATTTTTATTTCCGATCAACCTGTCAAATTTTAGCCCTTTCTGACACAGTGGTAAAAATTCATGAAATTGCCTCGACGCGATTTTTGATTCCGATCAACCAGTCAAATTTGAGCTCATTCCAACATCGTCGCGAAAAATGACGAAATTACCCCCGGCGCAATTTTTGTTTCCGATCAATCAGTCAAATTTGAGCCCATACCGACACCGTAACGAAAAATGACGAAATTACACCCGGCTTGATTTTTGTTTCCGATCAACCTGTCAAATTTGAGCCCATTCCGAGTCCGTCGCGAAAGATGACGAAATTGCCCCTGGCGCGCTCTTTGTTTCCGATCAACCTATCAAATTTTAGTACATTCCGACACCGTCGCGAAAAATGACGAAATTGTCCCCGACGCGATTTTTGCTTCCGATCAACCAGCCAAATTTCTGCACGTTTTGACACTGTCGCGAAAAATGACGAAATTGACCCTGGCCCTTTTTGTTTCCGATCGACCGGTCAAATTTTAGCCCATTCCGACACCGTCGCGAAAAATGACGAAATTGCCTCCGGCGCAATTTTTGCTTCCAGTCAACCAGCCAAATTTCAGCCCATTCTGACATCGTCACGAATAATGACGAAATTTCCCTCGGCCCGGTTTTTGTTTCGAGTCAACCTGCTAAATTTTAGCCCATTCTGACACCGTCGCGAAAAATGACGAAATTGCCACTGGCACAATTTTTGTTTCCCATCAACTTGCAAAATTTTAGCCCATTCCGACACAGTCGCGAAAAGTGACGAAATTGCAACTTGCGCGGTTTTTGTTTCCGATCAACATGTCAAATTTGAGCCCATTCCGACTTCGTCGCGAAAAATGAAAAAATTTTCCCCGACGCGATTTTTGTTTCCGATCAACCTGTCAAATTTTAGCCCATTTCGACACCGTCCCGAAAAATGACGATATTGCCACAGGCGCGGTTTTTGTTTCCGATCAACCAGTCAAATTTGAGCCCATTCCGACTCCGTCGCGAAAAATGACGAAATTGCCCCCGGTGCGATTTTTGCTTCCTGTCAACCAGCCAAATTTCAGCCCATTCTGACACTGTCACGAAAAATGACGAAATTGCCACTGGCGCAATTTTTGTTTCCCATCAACTTGCAAAATTTTAGCCCATTCCGACACAGTCGCAAAAAGTGACGAAATTGCCCCTTGTACGATTTTTGTTCCCGATCAACCTGTCAAATTTGAGCCCATTCCGACTCCGTCGCGAAAAATTACGAAATTTTCCCCGGCGCGATTTTCGTTTCCGATCAACCTGTCAAATTTTAGCCCATTTCGACACCGTCGTGAAAAATGACGATATTGCCACAGGCGCGGTTTTTGTTGCCGATCAACCAGTCAAATTTGAGCCCGTTCAGACACCGTCGCGAAAAATGACGAAATTGTCCCCGGCGCGATTTTTCCTTCCAATCAACCAGCCAAATTTTTGCCCATTTTGACACTGTCGCGAAAAATGACGAAATTGACCCTAGCCCGTTTTTTGTTTCCGATCGACCTGTCAAATTTTAGCCCATTCTAACACTGTCGCGAAAAATAATGAAATTGCCCCCGGCGCGATTTTTGCTTCCAGTCAACCAGCCAAATTTCAGCCCATTCTGACATCGTCGCGAAAAATGTTGAAATTGCCCTCGGAGCGATTTTTGTTTGCAGTCGACCTGCTAAATTTCATTCCATTCCGACACCGTCGTGAAAAATGACGGAATTGCCACTAGCGCAATTTTTGTTTCCCATCAACTTGCAAGATTTTACCCATTCCGACACAGTCGCGAAAAGTGACGAATTTGCCTCTTGTGCGGTTTTTGTTTCCCATCAACCTGTCAAATTTGAGCCCATTCCGACTCCATCGCGAAAAATGACGAAATTTTCCACGGCGCGATTTTTGTTTCCGATCAACCTGTCAAATTTTAGCCCATTTCGACACCGTAGCGAAAAATGACGAAATTGCCACAGGCGCGATTTTTGTTTCCGATCAACCTGTCAAATTTGAGCCCATTCCGACACCGTCGTGAAAAATGAGGAAATTGTCCCCGGCGCGATTTTTGTTTCCGATCAACTAGTCAAATTTGAGCCCATACCGACACCGTCGCGAAAAATGACGAAATTGCCCCAGGCGCAATTTTTATTTCCAATCAACCTGTCAAATTTTAGCCCATTCCGACTTCGCCGCAAAAAATGAAGAAATTGCCCTCGGCGCGATTTTTGTTTCCGATCAACCAGTCAAATTTGAGCCCATACCGACACCGTCGTGAAAAATGACGAAATTGCCCCTGGCGCGATTTTTGTTTCCGAACAACCTGTCAAATTTTAACTCGTTTCGACACCGTCGCGAAAAATGACGAAATTGCCCGTGGCACAATTTTTATTTCCGGTCAACCTGTCAAATTTTAGCCCATTCCGACACAGTCGTAAAAAATGACGAAATTTCCCCCGACGCGATTTTTGATTCCGATCAACCTGTCAAATTTGAGCTCATTCCGACATCGTCGCAAAAAATGACGAAATTTCCCCCGGCGCGATTTTTGTTTCCGATCAACCAGTCAAATTTGGGCCCATACCGACACAGTCGCGAAAAATGACGAAATTGCCCCAGGCGCGATTTTTGTTTCCGATCAACCTGTCAAATTTGAGCACATTCCAACTCCGTCGCGAAAAATGACGAAATTGCCCCTGGCGCGATTTTTGTTTCCGATCAACCTGTCAAATTTTAGCCCTTTCCGACACCGTCGCAAAAAATGACGAAATTGCCCCAGGAGCAATTTTTATTTCCGATCAACCTATCAAATTTTAGCCCATTCCAACACCTTCGCGAAAAATGACGAAATTGCCCCTGGCGCAATTTTTATTTTCGATCAACCTGTCAAATTTTAGCCTATTATGACACAATCGCGAAAAATGACGAAATTGCCCCTGGCGCGATTTTTGTTTCCGATCAACCTGTCAAATTTGAGCTCATTCCGACATCGCCGCAAAAAATGAAGAAATTGCCCTCGGCGCGATTTTTGTTTCCGATCAACAAGTCAAATTTGAGCCCATACCGACACCGTCGTGAAAAATGATGAAATTGCCCCTGGCGCGATTTTTGTTTCCGATCAACCTGTCAAATTTTAACCCGTTTCGACACCGTCGCGAAAAATGACGAAATTGCCCCTGGCGCAATTTTTATTTCCGGTCAACCTGTCAAATTTTAGCCCATTCCGGCACAGTCGTAAAAAATGACGAAATTGCCCACGACGCGATTTTTCATTCTGATCAACCTGTCAAATTTGAGCTCATTCCGACATCGTCGCGAAAAATGACGAAATTTCCCCCGGCGCGATTTTTGTTTCCGATCAACCAGTCAAATTTGGGCCCATATCGACACCGTCGCGAAAAATGACGAAATTGCCCCAGGCGCGGTTTTTGTTTCCGATCAACCTGTCAAATTTGAGCACATTCCAACTCCGTCGCGAAAAATGACGAAATTGCCCCTGGCGCGATTTTTGTTTCCGATCAACCTGTCAAATTTTAGCCCTTTCCGACACCGTCGCGAAAAATGATGAAATTGCCCCGGGAGCAATTTTTATTTCCGATCAACCTATCAAATTTTAGCCCATTCCAACACCTTCGCGAAAAATGACGAAATTGCCCCTGGCGCAATTTTTATTTTCGATCAACCTGTCAAATTTTAGCACATTATGACACAATCGCGAAAAATGACGAAGTTGCCCCCGGCGCGATTTTTGTTTCCGATTAACCTATCAAATTTTAGCCCATTCCAACACCTTCGCGAAAAATGACGAAATTGCCCCTGGCGCAATTTTTATTTTCGATCAACCTGTCAAATTTTAGCACATTATGACACAATCGCGAAAAATGACGAAGTTGCCCCCGGCGCGATTTTTGTTTCCGATTAACCTGCCAAATTTGAACTCATTCCGACATCGCCGCGAAAAATGACGAAATTGCCCCTAGGGCGGTTTTTGCTTCCGATCAACATGTCATATTTTAGCCCATTCCGACACCGTCGCGAAAAATGACGAAATTGCCCCTGGAGCAATTTTTATTTCCGATCAACCTGTCAAATTTTAGCCCATTACGACGCAATCGGGAAAAATGACTAAATTACCCCCGACGGGATTTTTGTTTCCGATCAACTTGTCAAATTTTAGCTCATTCCGACATCGCCGCAAAAAATTACGAAATTGACCCTGGTGCGGTTTTTGTTTCCGATCAACCTATCAAATTTGATCCCATTTCGACTCCGTCGCGAAAAATACGAAATTTCCCCTGGCGAAATTTTTGTTTCCGATCAACCTGTCAAATTGAAGCCCATTCCGACACGGTCGCGAAAAATGAAGAAATTGCCCCGGCGCGGGTTTTGTTTCCGATCAACTTGTCAAATTTGAGACCATTCCGACTCCGTCGCGAAAAATAACGAAATTGCCCCCGATGCGATTTTTGTTTCCGATCAACCAATCAAATTTGAGCCCAAACCGACACCGTCTCAAAAAATGACGAAATTGCCCCAGGCGCAATTTTTATTTTCGATCAACCTATCTTTGCTTAGCCCATTCCGACACGTCAAGAAAAATGACGAAATTGCCGACGTCGCGATTTTTGTTTCCGATCAACCTGTCAAATTTGAACGCATTCCGACATCGCCGCGAAAAATGACGAAATTGCCCCTGGCGCAGTTTTTGTTTCCGATCAACCTGTCAAATTTTAGCCCATTTCGACACCATCGCGAAAAATGAGAAAATTACCCCTGGCGCAATTTTTATTTCCGATCAACCTGTCAAATTTTAGCACATTCCGACGCAGTCGTGAAAAATGACGAAATTGCCCCCGACGGGATTTTTGTTTCCGATCAACATGTCAAATTTTAGCTTATTCCGACATCGCCACAAAAAATTACGAAATTGCCCCTGGTACGGTTTTTGTTTTCGATCAACCTTTCAAATTTGAGGCCATTCCGACTCCATCGCGAAAAATGACGAAATTGCCCCCGACGCGATTTTTGTTTCCAATCAACCGGTCAAATTTGAGCCCATACCGACACCTTCGCGAAAAATGACGAAATTACCCCCGGGTCAATTTTTGTTTCCGATCAACCAGTCAAATTTTAGCCCATTTCGACTTCGTCGCGAAAAATGACGAAATTGCCCCTGGCGCAATTTTTATTTCCAATCAACCTGTCAAATTTTAGCCCATTCCGACACAGTGGCAAAAGATGACGAAATTGCCCCCGACGCGATTATTGATACCGATCAGCCTATCAAATTTGAGCTCATTCCGACATCGTCGCGAAAAATGACGAAATTACCTCCGGCGCGATTTTTGTTTCCGATCAACCAGTCAAATTGGGGCCCATACCGACACCGTCGCGAAAAATGACGAAATTGCCCCTGGCGCGGTTTTTGTTTCCGATCAACCTGTCAAATTTTAGCCCTTTCTAAGACAGTGACGAAAAATGACGAAATTGCCCCCGGCGCGATTTTTGATTCCGATCAACCTGTCAAATTTGAGCTCGTTCCGACATCGCCGCGAAAATGACGAAATTGCCCACGGCGCGATTTTTGTTTCCGATCAACCAGTCAAATTTGAGCCCATACCGACACCGTTGCGAAAAACGACGAAATTGCCCCTGGCGCGATTTTTGTTTCCGATCAACCTGTCAAATTCGAGCCCATTCAGACTCCGTCGTTAAAAATGACGAAATTGCCCCCCTCGCGATTTTTGTTTCCGTTCAACCAGTCAAATTTGATCCCATAGCGACACCGTCGCGAAAAATGACGAAATTGCCCCCGGCGCGGTGTTTGTTTCCGATCAACCTGACAAATTTTAGCCTATTCCGACTCCGTCGTGAAAAATGACGAAATTGCCCCCGGCGCAATTTTTGTTTCCAATCAACCAGTGAAATTTGAGCCCATACCCACACCGTTGCGAAAAATGACGAAATTCCCCCTGGCGCGATTTTTGTTTCCGATCAACCTGTCAAATTTTAACCCGTTTCGACACCGTCACGAAAAATGACGAAATTGCCCCTGGCGCAATTTTTATTTCCGATCAACCTGTCAAATTTTAGCCCATTCCGAAACAGTGGCAAAAAATGACGAAATTGCCCCCGACGCTATTTTTGATTCCGATCAACCTGTCAAGTTTGAGCTCATTCCGACATCGTCGCGAAAAATGACGAAATTGCCCCGGCGTGATTTTTGTTTCCTATCAACCCGTAAAATTTTAGCCCTTTCCAACACAGTGGCAAAAATTGACGAAATTGCCCTTACGCGATTTTTGATTCCGATCAACCTGTCAAATTTGAGCTCATTCCAACATCGTCGCGAAAAATGACGAAATTGCCCCCGGCGTGATTTTTGTTTCCGATCAACCTATCAAATTTTAACGCATTCCGACACCGTCGCGAAAAATGACAAAAATGCCCAAGGCGCGATTTTTGTTTCCGATCAACCTGTCAAATTTGAACACATTCCGACTCCGTCGCGAAAAATGACGAAATTGCCCTCGGCGCGATTTTTGTTTCCGATCAACTAGTCAAATTTGAGCCCAAGACGACACCGTCGCGAAAAATGACGAAATAGCCCCTGGCGCAATTTTTATTTTCGATCAACCTGTCAAATTTTAACCTATTACGACACAGTCGGGAAAAATGACTAAATTGCCCCCCACGGGATTTTTGTTTCCGATCAACCTGTCAAATTTTAGCTCATTCCGACATCGTCGCAAAAAAATACGAAATTGCCCCTGGCGTGGTTTTTGTTTCCGATCAACCTGCCAAATTTGAGCCCATTTCGACTCCGTCGCGAAAAATAAGAAATTTCCCCGGGCGAAATTTTTGTTTCTGATCAACCTGTCAAATTTAATCCCATTCCGACACCGTCGCGAAAAATGAAGAAATTGCCCCGGTGCGGGTTTTGTTTCCGATCAACCTGTCAAATTTGAGACCATTCCGACTCCGTCGCGAAAAATGACGAAATTGCCCCCTACGCGATTTTTGTTTCCGATCAACCAATCAAATTTGAGCCCATACCGACACCGTCGCGAAAAATAACGAAATTGCTCCAGGCGCAATTTTTAATTTCGATCAACCTATCAAATCTTAGCCCATTCCGACACGTCGAGAAAAATGACGAAATTGCCCACGTTGCGATTTTTGTTTCCGATCAACCTGTCAAATTTGAACGCATTCCGACATCGCCGCGAAAAATGACGAAATTGCCCCTGGCGCAGTTTTTATTTCCGATCAACCTGTCAAATTTTAGGCCATTTCGACACCATCGCGAAAAATGACAAAATTACCCCTGGCGCAGTTTTTATTTGCGATCAACCTGTCAAATTTTAGCACATTCCGACGCAGTCGTGAAAAATGACGAAATTGCCCTCGACGGGATTTTTGTTTCCGATCAACATGTCAAATTTTATCTCATTCCGACATCGCCACAAAAAATTACGAAATTGCCCCTGGTACGGTTTTTGTTTTCGATCAACCTTTCAAATTTGAGGCCATTCCGACTCCATCGCGAAAAATGACGAAATTGCCCCCGACGCGATTTTTGTTTCCAATCAACCGGTCAAATTTGAGCCCATACCGACACCTTCGAGAAAAATGACGAAATTACCCCCGGCTCAATTTTTGTTTCCGATCAACCTGTCAAATTTTAGCCCATTCCGACTTCGTCGCAAAAAATGACGAAATTGCCCCTGGCGCAATTTTTATTTCCAATCAACCTGTCAAATTTTAGCCCATTCCGACATAGTGGCAAAAGATGACGAAATTGCCCCCGACGCGATTATTGATACCGATTAGCCTGTCAAATTTGAGCTCATTCCGACATCGTCGCGAAAAATGACGAAATTGCCCCCGGCGCGATTTTTGTTTCCGATCAAC
>NW_019263942.1:12627-13552 GCF_002742605.1 Olea europaea var. sylvestris | reverse complement strand
TTAATCGTTGAACATGTGGACCAAGTGGGAGAACATAAACCATTTGTGGCCTACATGGTCAATATAAAATGAAATAAATTTAATTTTAGATAGTGGGTTAATTAACTGCCTAGAAAACTTCCATTTGGTTATTAGAGGAAAGTTATTGAAAAAATAATAATAAATAAATAAAGAAATCATTACCCACTTCCATGATGGATGGAAGTTGTTTGTGGTTGCCTATATATATGCCAAAGGGGTTCCTAGCCAAACTTGTACAACAATCCCTGCATAATTTTCTCTTGAAAAAATTGAAAGTCCTATGTTTACTTCCATAAAGTTGAAGGGTTATAAAGTAGGTATTGGTTGGAAGACTTTTGGTGCTGTAAAGACTCAGTTCTATTGCAAATTATAAATCTTGAATAACATGGTTGGAGGTACGCATTTTAATTTCTTACATCATAATCTTTCTTGAGGCGATTTAAGTCATTCTAGTTTTGTTAGTCTTGATAATAACAATGGAGAACATAGAGAGATTAGGAATGAAAGGAAAGTCGAAAGTGGGAATTGAAATAGATATTAAGAAGATTGATGAACAGTTGCGAAGGCATATGGACAAAACATTAATGTCGAGAAAGAAAAATCGTGTGACAATGATGACAAGAAATTCAACATTAAGGTTTCTACAGTGGAAGAAAAATGGGAAATCAATCCTAATAAACTGCCATTGAAGAGTAAAATCGACCAAGGCGCTTTTGGATCTGTTTATAGAGGTGTATACGATGGAGTTGGCATTGCAGGTAATTAATTTCTAACCCATTTTTGTTTCTTGATGTTATCTTATGAATGTATAAAATCTTGCATGTCTGTTTCTTGACATTATTGATAAGTGTATTTACACTTATTCGAGGCCTTAAAACGATTATATTGAGTGTTTCTCTGATAA
>NW_019263942.1:0-4121 GCF_002742605.1 Olea europaea var. sylvestris | reverse complement strand
AACTTCAAGTTAAAACTATATATTACTACTATCAAAGAAAGAAAAGTGACTATCGTAGAGCGCTCTGTTAGTGATGGTATCTCAAACGACACGACTTGTGTCGATCACGGACAAGGTTGAAGTGTCTGTGCAACACAATGTAGTATCAGTTACTTATTCAATGAAGGAAAGAACAAGAGCATCTGACAAGAAATTCACGTGTGATTAAACCACATTTTCATAATTGACTATACTACTTACTCTTCATGAACAGGTAGAAATATATAAGCCTTCTCAAATAAATTGACACCTTTCCACCACCTTCTGAATTTGACAAATGAAGTTTCCTTGTCATTCTGCATTGTTAAAAATTTCACACTGAATGAAAGACTTCATACAGATAACTTAGTAGTTAAACAGCGTATGTATTACAATGAGCATTCATCTTAACCAATAAGTTGATTATTTTTTAAGAATAATTTTTTTTTTTTTATAAGTTTTGCATCAATTATGATTTATGAAAGATGGGAGTCTAATAAGATAGAAGTTCCCAGAAAACAAAGAAGACAAAGAAAAGTCTTATAGCGAATAGATCAACTATGCATTTTCTCTCTCCTTATGTTTCTAGAGGACATTAAATTGAGGACATGAAACCACTGGAACCACGGTAAGTTGACTGTATCTTTATTTAAGTAAACTACACATTCTCCTAGGAAGCCGTGGAAATTACAAAGAAGTAATGTGCATTTGAAAAATTAAAACCTACTTCTGCCACCACTATTAAAGTACCTGTAAACATATTTAGAGTTCCAAGGCTATGACTGGGATCAAAATCAAATATTCTAAAAGAAGGCACACCCAGAAACTTATAGCAGAGAAGAAATCAATACCTTGGCCAGGACATCCTGTTTCAACTTTTTGTAAAAGTACGTGTTAAAAAAATGATAATAGTCACTTTCAGAGCATGTCGGAGATATTGACTTCTGCAAATACCTAACCAGAGAAGATCAATAATTATTCAAATGAATAATCTCAACATTAATTCAAAAATGAAAACTCTCTAATTTGCATTACTTCTAGATTACCCAACAAAACAAGAGCACAAGTTACTAATATGCCCCATACCCTCCTTATGACATAATTTGCAAAATATTAATGAAATATGTTATGTTGTACAAATATATAATTCCAACGTTGAAGAAACTACAAGTGCAAAGTGGCGGTGGGGTTTTGAATAACGTTAATGAAATGTGTTATGTTGTACAAATATATAATTCCAACGTTGAAGAAACTATAAGTGCTAAGTGGCGGTGGGGTTTTGCATAACATTAATGAAAAGTGTTATGTTGTACAAATGTATAATTCCAAGGTTGACGAAACTACAAGTGCTAAGTGAGGGTGGGATTCTGCATAACGTTAATGAAATGTGTTATGTTGTAGTGACGAAACTAGAAGTGCTAAGTGAGGGTGGGATTCTGCATAACATTAATGAAATGTGTTATGTTGTAGTGTTGTACAAATGTATAACTCCAAGATCGAAGAAATTCCGAGTGCTAAGTAGGAGTTGGATTCTACAACCTTATTTCACTTACCTGATGTAAAAATTCATTATGATTGATGACAAATACGACTCCGGAGCAAGGCATTCCATGTCTGAATAACCAATTTCAACTGCCTCTGGATCATCCCTATTTCAAATTTGGAAATTAAAACCATTGGCATGTAAACAAAAATTAGACATGTTTGCTCAGAGCAGACAGTTCTTATTTATAGAAAAAACAGAGTGCAATTACTACCTTGAGGGATAGTATATCCTGGTCTCTTTGATGCTGAAAGAATATAACAAGAATTAGGTCAAATGAAAGAGAATAAATCATATAGTATTTACTGAAAATGGACTTAAACAAACATATAAAGTTAAAAATCAATATACCGTTCATCGACTTTGTCTTGTGAAATTACATCCGAAACCTCTGGGTCCTCATCCAGTAATACAACAGTTTTTCCGAACTTTAAATTCAAAAACAATGATCAACGATAGAAGATGTCACTACACTTCAACATTCTATATATCATACAGAAAAGCATATACATATTAGAAGTAAAAATGAAAAGGTAAATCCCAGTCCACAAATTGGAAAAAAATTCTAAATGCATTACAAGAGAATGCAGGGTTAGATAATTACATGTTAAAATGGAGCAACATTGTCCCTTCCAACACACTACAAGACTTGTAGAGAAACAGGACACATAACATTACAGTACTGACATCGAACTAGTATTGAAGCAATAGAAAAGACTACTTAGAATATGAGCAGTGAAATAAAACTAGGAACCATGACGTAACAATTATATGAAACAAATGAGGTCAGAGTCCTTGAAAAAATCTCCCATCAAACCAGCAAGTCATCCTAAAAATAGTATTCACAAATTTCTCAAATTTTCATTTTTACAACTTCAATTTCATTATGCAATCACATAATTAACGACTAATGTTGCTTTAGACGACAAGTGCATCATGTTAGTTCAAGATTGACACTAAATCCAGTAACATGCAAGCCAGAAAAGAAAATCACTGGCAACATGCCATGATAAAAACATTTTCAAATCGGTAACAGGAATTAACTAGTGAACAAACGATTAAAAAGGAGGTACAAAATGACAATAAGAAAATCCTGGAAGGACTTACATTGTTCTGAGTCAGATCATGTGAAGCTTGTACATCAGAAGAATCCATCCTTAAATGCAAAAAAAAAAAAGAAAAAGAAAAAGAAAAAAAGGGGGAATTAAATAGATTAAGAATATCAACCATGTTGTGCCATAAGTTGTTTACAAAGTTGCATCCATATGTGTTAAAAGGACTATGACATGAAAACAAAACAAATGTGTTTCTGTCTCTTGGTGTGTGCTGCCATGGGCACTGGTACATACAAAAGAGGAATTAATAGAATCAGGACACCGATTCAGATCAAGTTTCTTCATACTTCCCCAGAAAGATTCCGTAAACAGCTGCCCAATGAAGACAAGAGCTGAACCTCCTAAATAAAAATGTTGAGAGGAATGAATGGAATGAAGTCTCTGATTTGGACCAAATTTTTCCATATTTTCCCCACAACGATTCCACCAACAGCTGCCAAATGTAGGCAAGAGCTGACCCTAAATAAATGGGTTGTCCATAGTTTCCATTTCTTCCATTTTCTTTGTGTATTTATTGTTTTCCAAATTTTTTAACCTTGAAGATAAAACAGCAACACCAACTTACAGTAAGGTTACCTTCAAGTAATATTGAATTCATATAAAGATAGCTTTCTTCCTACTATCCCTATATAAATCCACATGCATGAAAAAGTAAACCAACACCATGTCAAAATTGACCAGAAAAGAACCTACATAGGAAAATATAGCTAAACAATACCTTAGCTCCTTTTTGGTAGGAATTAAAATAAGATTTGTTTGTACATTTTAATAGAAGTTGATGAAATATGTGGTTGAAATGTTGCGGGTCCTACGAAATGTGTGGTTAAAATTAATTTTTGACTTTGACTTGAATTAAAATCTTGATTTTAATTTATATCAAAGAGAGCTTAGTAACAAAAAGATTAAGATATATTAAAAGTACATAGTTTTATTTGCCAGGAATGACCCAGATCAAGATACTGCAGACCAGTCTTTGTTTGAAACCATAGGCTGTCCTTCAGCTTCTAATCGATTTTCTGCTTATTCAGGTACTGGTACTGGATAATTTTTTTTCTTTCTCCTATTGAGAATTTTTAGTACCTTGACTCCCCCCGCTGGCTGTAAATTTGGCAATAATCATACCAAAGAGCCAGGATTCTAGTCAGAAAGCTGATACATTAGCTCCTTAAAACTACAGCAGAGTTTTTATGGATTAACAATGTATCACTCAAATAGTTATTATTTGGTCTCAGTTTCAGAACTGAATATAATGGTCAACAACCACTCCTTACATATGATACCAAAGGTTGGGTATTTTTCACTCTATCCATGACAGCACCCTCACTCCGTGGGGACCTGACTGGGTCAAAGATATAGTATCAAGGTCAAAAAATTTATGTGAGAATTGTTTTCTAATGCACCACGTGGTAGGTACCCTTTAGAACAAGAGCTGAGATTTGCATTCA
>NW_019263941.1:11273-13554 GCF_002742605.1 Olea europaea var. sylvestris | reverse complement strand
CTATGATTTTGTTCCCTCATTTCACATATGCACTAAAGGAATTATGATTATCTTCAAATAATAATTTTTCTATATATCATCAACTTTATAATATAGTTATTAAAATTGTGTAACTTTTCAATCAAATACTAAGCAACAATATTTGTAAAATTTTTGGAATGTGGTCCGACAAGATATTTACAAAGCTATTCTGAGTTAACAAAGAGAATCTCATAAACAAGAGAACAAGTTAGAAGAACAAAACTAATATCATCTATTGTAGGAATTTTTTTTTTTAAACCATTATATATACAATCACGATCTTCTAAGCATCGGTGCTTAATTTATATTATGCATCGAGTGACGTGGCACACAACAATACGTGGCGAAACATAGTGGTTGGTTTTAAAACTAATTACACCACCTATTATAGTATGCCACCTAAACATGGTGCTTAGTATACTAAACATCGATACTTAGGAGATCAAATTCGTGTGTGTGCGCGCGCGCACGCGTATTGGTGAAGAAATATCACATAACTGACGTTAAATTTAAAGAGAATAAATTTTGATTTTTTATTCTACGATTCTTTACAAAATTGTCTAATTGTGTTTAATCATGATGTAAGGTATTTTTTGCCAACACCCTAACGTGTAATTGTGCCACAACTTGGCTTCCTAGAGGCAACATGACATGATCCATCCTAAATCACACAAGTGGATCCATATTTGTTGATTATGGGTGTGAGTTGGAACCTTTAGGTAGTAGACCTATCATTAAGGCTAACTTTAAGAGTCTATATGACTAAATGATTTCATGACTTTGACTAAAAAAAATGTAATTTATAACACAACAAATGTATTTTAATTTCTGGGTATAATATTGTTTTGACCAAGTCTTGTATAAGACAAATTGGACAGCTCCATGCAATTACATTGTGTGACAACTCCGTGCAATTACATTGTGTAATGCCATATTACATTGTTTGGGGAAATTTCTTGGAGCATAACGCTATGACGGACCCTGTTCGCCGGCAGGTATCTTACCATCATTACCACTATAAATGCAATAACGTTTAAGCACCATGAAAGCATCCTCTATCATTAACAAACACGAGAATTAACTAGAAAATCTTTTCTGGTAAATTAAGGTTTCAAAATGGCCTCGAAAGCTTTCTTGATCGCAGTTTTCTTTGCAACGGTTGCTGCTCCAACTATGGCAGCTTATTATATGGTTGGAGAAAATGATGGCTGGAAACTGGGTGTCAATTACACTCAATGGGCTGCAGACAAAACGTTTTACGTTGGAGACACACTGAGTATGTTAAGTCCCTTGTTTTGTGTCCCCTTATCCCCCATCCTACCTCATTTTCCAATTTTCTATGCGTGCCAATTTTATTATTAATAGATTCATCTCTGATACGACATTTTTTGATGTTCATATAGATCCACTCCCTTATTAATTTTTAATCTTATTTTGGGTGCAGTGTTCATGTACGATAAGGCATCTCACAATGTTTTGAAAGTGAATGGATCTGATTTCCGAAAGTGTTTGACATCAAACACAACTGGTCTTCTGACCAGCGGAAACGACGTAATTACCCTTGCGAAACCAGGGAAGAAGTGGTACATTTGTGCGGTTGAGGATCACTGCACGAAGAGGATGAAGCTTGTGATCAATGTATCTGAAGCAGCAGCACCCTCTCCTTTACCTCCTCCAAAACCGGGATCTTCAGGAGCCTCTAAAATCTCTACCTTTAAATCTTTTGGGTGGATGCTTGCAGCATTGACTGTTTTTAAGATGATCCTGGCTTAACATATGCAGTCCAACTCTTAATTTTCAAGACGTGTCATTCACTTTCTAATTCTGTGTTGAGTGATATTAAAAATAAAGTTTTACTATTTGGTTTTTTTCTTTTGTCACTTTCATTTGAACATATATGTTGTTACTATATTGATGAGATTAAAATTTAAAGTTGGTAGTGGGTTAATTAATTTCACTTATTTGGAAACTTAGAAATGCGTATATAATGTGCTCTGAATGTATTGTTTTAGACAACCGAGACCATAAGCCTTCTCGCTGTCAAGCTCGTTTCAACTGAATCAGTAAGACAAGATCTCAGTTGTCGTACAATTTTTTTTGGGCTAGAACTAAGGTCCTTGATGCATTCATCATCCTCCAGCGTCGCCAATGCAACTATCAGCTTATCCACATTGGCCTCGAGCAACAAGGTTTTTCTTGAATTAACCATCCTCGCCTTCAAATTAACATTGCTACTGTCATCTCTCATTCTTCTTCTCAG
>NW_019263941.1:0-2436 GCF_002742605.1 Olea europaea var. sylvestris | reverse complement strand
CCTGCTATTCCCCCTGCAATCTTGTTTATCACTCCGACTTTAAGTGGGGAACGATTCTCCATTTTTCGTTTCCCCCGATTGTCCTTCACATATTTGCTCAAGAGCCCTCGTCTTAGGAGGCACTTGATCTCCTCCTTCACCTGTAGGCACTCTTCAGTATCGTGCCCATGATCCTTGTAGAAATGGCAATATTTGCCCTAGTTTCTCTTGTCGACTGGCATTACCATGGGTCTCGACCATTCAAGCTCCTTCATGTCTCGTATTTTCATCAACAACTTAGCGTGCGGAGTGTTTAAAGGGATGAAAGCCTTGGACTTCTCCCATTTCTGTCTGGCTTATTGGTCTTGGGTTTCTCCCTTACTCGTTTGCTCACTCCTTGGCCTATTTTTGTTGGCAGACCTTAGCTCGTCTCCTACTTTTCGCTTGTGACTCCCTACTTCCCATCCCTCTCTAAGGTTTTTTGTGACCTTCTCCGCCTCCTCGACATTAACATATTTGTCTCCTTTTTTCAATAGGTCATGCATTGATTCTAGGGGATTTTTGGAAAGTGACATCTTAAAGTCCCGATTCCAAGTTTCGTTTATCAATGCGGCCACTACTGTCGACATTTGAAGGTCCTCTATTCTAAGGGTCGCTCAACTAAATCTGGCCAAATACTCTTGCAGAGACTCATCATTCTCCTGGACCACCTGCATCAACCCGATGGTTGTATTCCTCTTTCTTTTGCTACTGAGGAAGTAGGCCACAAAGTTCTTGGAAAGTTCATCAAATGTTCGGATAGATCGGTGGCAAATGTTGCCACCCGATCTCTGGCTTCTCTCCTGAGGCTCAGGGGGAAAGATCGGTACATCACTACATCAGGTGCTACATAGAGCCTCATTAAATCAACGAAGGTCCGAAGATGGTCAAGTGGATCTGTGACCCCATCATAAGCTTCTATCATAGGCTGCTTGAAGCCTTTAGGCAAGGGGATCGCTATGATTTCAGGCGCGAATGGGTCCTCTTCTAAGACTATCTGCCTACGCTTATCATTTCTCCTTGATATTGCATCATCTATTTTTTGCATCATGATCTCTTCCATCCTCCACTCCAGATCCGCCATGGGTGGGGTGGACTGCAAGATCGTAACCCCTAGAGCCCTCGAGCCTGCAGTTACCAGAAGGACGACAGGCGGTGTTTCTATGTGCACCTCCTGATGTGGTGGCGCGGCTTCCACCTAATGCGGCGGGAGGGCAGCTCTCTGCATTTGATCGTGCAAGAGGGCCATCATAGCCGCTAGCTGGGTCTCCAAGGCTCTGAACTGGCTTTATGTCACATACTGTGGCGGGGGAGGCAAGTCAGGGCCCCTGGTGACTGATTCTAATTACATCTCCGTCATTGCTACTCTCAAGCGTGTATCACTTCTTGTCTATCTTCTTGACATGGCTCTGGTGTTCAATGGAAAAAACTTCCCACAGACGGCGCCAATGAAATGGTGGAAAAAAAGATACCTCCTTGTACACCCGTTGACCCTTGGCATTCTTACTATTATGACGAGTGTTTATGACCTGAAAAATGAAGGGCAGGGATTTGTCCCCCGTTTTACCTTCGGCATGAGAATTAGTATATGCGTTAGGAGAGATTCAGACCGAATTTAGATGGCTAAAAAATGTCAAATCTGCTTACCTATGTCGCCTTCAAGGGTATTTATAGGTGCTGAAAATCGGGTGAGTGTTGGGCGATCATGGTGCCACGTGTCCCACGTTGGCTTTCCCAATACCCCATGTTCTCCACATTCTAGTGGAAGGGTCTCTAACTTCCCGCCTAGAGGTTGTGCCAGTAATAATCGCCATGGAGCTTTTGACTAAGCGTTGGGGTGGCCAGAGGTGAAATCGGCCACATTCAAATTACCTTCTGGGGAGGTCCATTTGATATCCAAAAAGGTAACTTTCGGGAGGGTAGATGGTCTCGCGTAAAGGTAAAGCGCCCCCGAGGGGTCGATGGCTTTGCATAGAGGTAGAGCGCCCCTGAGGGGTCGATGGCCTTGCATCAGCATATAGTGACCCGCCTCGCTCGTTGTTGGGGGTGGTTCTCTAGGCTAGCTTATATCACTTGTCATGGCAGCACGAAGCAAGGTTTAGCTTCCGTAGAAGACCAAGCAATCATCTGTTTCTCTTTAGAGCACCAAGGGATGGTATTGGAGTGGAGAAAGTTGACATATTAAAAAATACAGGTGCAATTATCTTGATTACCCGCCGAATTTGCATAAATTGTCCCAACTTATTTGTAGGTGAAATGCTTTGTATAAATTATGCCAACTTATTTGTAGGTGATATGCTTTAACATTATTATTATTACTACTACTTTTTTTATTATTTTTTGTTTAAAAAAATATATTTCATTCATCCTCTAATGAAACGATTGATCGTGACATTATTATTCTATGATTTTGTTCCC
>NW_019263940.1:11798-13555 GCF_002742605.1 Olea europaea var. sylvestris | reverse complement strand
GCAATTAACTAATGCATGGACAAGTGGGAATACAAATTAAGCCATTTCTCTCATTTTTTATATACACACATATGCAATATACATATATAAATGCAGCTGGACGGTAGGTTAGAGAAGAATTCAAGTAAGATTTAACTAATGCATGCATGGGGTGTTAATTGTTGAACAAGTAGGAGGTGTCAAGCTATCTTTGTAGTAACATGCATGCATGAGGTGGTTTAAGCAGGTAGGAGGTGTTAAATTATGGCACAACCTGACCTTAGGTGTTGAGTTAAGTTTATGAAATACATGCATGCAACCACGTGTAGATGTAGGCACCAATTTTGGTTAATTATCTTCACTTTGCTTCTATATATGTATAACCGAGAGATGAGCAGCCTATATAGATTTACAAAGTCAGAATTTTTATGGAGAGATAGAGAGAAAATCGGCAGGAAGAAAGGAAGAAAAAAAAAGAAAAGGAAAGGAAGCAAAGGAAAACAAAGCCTACACTCTCAAGTTCTTGTTTTTCAACCGAAGTTTCTCCAAGTTTTATTGTAAGATACTTTCTTTGCTTAAGTGGTAGGATTTCATGGTAATATTTATGCCTAAGCTATGCATGAAAAACCATAATATGAATGTGTGGACAGGTCCACAAAGTTAGATATCTATGCCTTAGGAGAAGTCCGAAGGGCATTGGCAAGCCGGAATGTGCAAGTATGTGTTCGATTGCATTCTTTTGTGTAATATTAACATGTTAAATCCAAGCATGGTATCTTACTGAGTAGTCTTTATACTCATAGTACCCTATACTAAATTTTCAAATCCATAGATGTGAAGTTGGTGGAAATCAGTCGGCATAATCAATGATGGATTAAGGACGAAGGTTATTTTGCATCGAAGTTTTGTTTTTGCATGTTTGTTCGACTGCTCTCCAAATGTTTTTCTTATGGTGTTGTATAAGAACTTGTATAAGACATGATCTACTATGGTACCAAAAGTAAATTATGTAATTATATCTTCCATGTTATGTTAAGAGACGTTTTTATAAACCTTTTTCTTGAATGATAAAAAAAGGCAGAATCCGGGCAGTTTCTGGGTCATCTTCAAAACATTATTTCTAACTCTATAGACATCCATTTGAGAATCTAAAAATACTGCTGCGTTCTTCTTTGAGTTGTCTAAATATGGGCGCAAGAATCTCTCAATTTGGATGTCCGTGGCGTGAGATATGGATTTTTTAAACGTTGAAGAGTCAATCTGGATTTTTTGTGCAACACCACTATTTTCAGTAAAACGTCCATACTATATGATCTCGGAAAATTCTCATATTTTAACCTAGGAAACTATTTGAAATTATCTTTCTAATACCACAAATTTCATAGAAAACAGAGTTGGGATGAATTTTATAAAAATAGTTGAACTTGTTGCCCTAACTAACTTTGGCAGTACCGAGTCTTTTTTTTGTAAAGTTTAATTCCACGTCGACATGCACTTTTGCTGGCCATTAAATTTCATGAGAGATATTTTACCAAATTGGAAATAGTTTTCTAACATGTAATACTTCTATTTAAGAGTATTTACATGTACCAAAAGCAGAAGTTACTATGTTTAGTACGTGACCCTTGAAGCCTAAGTTTGGGGCGTCACAGCGTGGTATCAGAGCAATTATACTTTTCTGTAGACTTTTTCTTAAAAAAAAGTTACTGTCCTTCATCATCGAGCAAGCTAGCAACTGACTTTCAACCGACGATCAAGGTAAAACTTTTTTAAAGTTT
>NW_019263940.1:0-6464 GCF_002742605.1 Olea europaea var. sylvestris | reverse complement strand
AAGGCAAAAATGTAAGCTTACTATTGGGAAAAGACAATATTGAGTAGAACGTGCAAGCACCTGAGGATTATTTTTTTCTAGTTTTACATCTGATAAAGAAAATCTACATCTAGGTAGAACAACCAATTCTTCATGTTGAAAGCTATGCAAAAACAATCCTCACAAAATTTTGAATGAAAATCTGAATTGCTTTATTCATCAAGCTAGTAGCTATTTAAATACGAGGAGGTCCACAAATTTGACAACTAGGAAATTCCAAAGTCATTGCCATGAATTTTGCAAATGGATCCCAAATGGAACCCTTAAATCATGCTTATTCCACCTTCAAGTAAGGAAGGTATCTAAATTGGCACTCAAGCCTTACAATTCAACAAAATAATTAACAAGAAAGATAATTTAACTATAATAAGTAGATTGTTTTTTCTAAATGGAAGCCAACTAGGCCTCCGTTTGGCCACCATTTTGTGGAAATGAAAATGGGTGCAATAGTGTTTTTTTGAAAAATGAGTGGTTAAAAAAGAAAGAAAAGTTTTCGATTTATGTGTAATATTATTTTATTGAAGATTGTGTGGTTGAAAATAAGAGAGAGAAAAATTAAATGTAATGGAAGGAAAATTAATGGGGGCCAAACGGGGACTAAAATCATGCAAGTCACCAATTTAGGAACGTTTTCCTTTTAATACACACAATCTTGAGTTGTCTCCTTGAAATATTTTATTGCTTGATTTTTCCAAGGCTTGAATCATGGAAATCCGTTTTTGTGGAACACATGGAGTATCTTCCTTGGGCTTCCAAGAATTTGCCTTAGTCAAAATGTTTTTAATCAGCCAATGAGAGTTTCCTTGAACCTTTTATCTCGAGCTCTTGTAACCGGACCAATTGGAACTATAGGATCTGCATTCCATTTATTAGACATTCCCTCATCATTCCTCTCCTCTTGAAAAGGATTTGTTCTCAAATCATAACCTACATCAAAAGGACTTAAATCAATATTGAAAGTGGCAAATCCACCTAATAAATCCAACATGTATGCATTGTCATTTATATGCTTAAGGACTTGAAAAGGTTCATCTCCCCTAGGAAGCAACTTGGTGTTGGGAACCTACTTATACATACACGGCGAAAAATTAAAATTATTTTGATTACCACGAGGATCCCTCTGTATTTAGATAGAAATCGTGATAAAGATTATACCTTTGAAGAATTCTGCAAACTTTTTACTTTTCTTTTCGTTCCAACAATCTTGAATCTGCCTCCCACAACTGTCCAATTGTCTAGCCTCCAATGAAATCTACACAGAGAATAGATTGCAACTGCTCAGGTTTTCCTCTTGTGCCAGCAAGAATAATGAAAACCATATGGACCTTAAACCCTAGCCATAAACGCAAACGGGCTCAGTCAGGCCCGGTCCAATATTTAATTAATCCATTTAATTAAACCCGATCCATGAATTAATTAATCCAATTAATTAATTTGAGAATATAAATAAAAAATCCAATTAATTAATTTATCCAACAATTGTTAAATTAACCAATTGGCAATTTACAATCTTCCAATTCTCTTTTGTGTGCGACCCATTAGGTTCCCGACCACGATGCCTAACGACGTAAAATATTATTTTGATCTAATCCAAATTGATAAATTAAAACACCCTTTTAGTTTATCGTCAATTCACACTCGCCGTCCCTGATTGACATCTAGTAATATGTAAGGGCAATACATGTGACGGAAAATGTCATGTGGTGTGACAAAATCAAACTCGTTCGTTTACCGTGAAACTATAATCCCTTCATCAATATGATCCGATCAATTATGAGATATAAAAGTGTGTCAATCTCGATCATCGATCATATCTTTTACTCCACTATTAAGTCAATATAAATCGAAAACTCCTTTTCGACTTATGAGTACACCTTGGCCAAGGATTTCATCATCAACTTAATTGAATGAAATGCAGATCATAATCTCATAAGTTAAAGTGTGGTGACACTTCATACGATTCTTGACGACCCGAACGATGTCGTATTAGCGGCCCTTTTCAGAGCAACATCCAACACCGCCAAAGTATGACTGTCCTCATATAAGGTACCATGACGACCTCAAGTTAAATGACCAATTCCACTACCGAACGTTAGAGATTAACCACTAACACTCAGATAGTTATCCATGTGGAATCTCTCGACGGGTCTACAATGTTTTGTTCTATAACAAAACATCAACGTGTTTATTTAAGTGTCACCACACTTTAACTTGTGAGATCAGCTACTTACTTTACAAGTAAGAATGCCACATGTGATGGTCTATCCATAATAACGATATCCGCATCTCGTTATTACTTACGACCAGGGATGATTTAAGATTCAATCAGATGTAATTTGTATCTCACAATCACAACTCCTAGTGATTAACAAATTATAAAGATTTGAATCTACGGACTCTATATTTATTTAATTGTCTATTAATTAAATAATAGATTTGCCATTAAATGTATTAATTGTATATCAAAAGTATTTATGTCCAAAGTTGATTGGCCCTAGGGCATAATACTTACAAACTCCCACTTGCGCTAGATCCAATCACTTATGTATCCAATAAATGTGACTTAATATTTTATGGAGGGATTTTGCATTTAAAGGTCTTAATATATATAACATAATATTATGGAAGATTATGGACTTTACTATCTAGTATTCCCGAGCCATAAGAAAGACTAGTTGGTCAATTCTTAGGGGGTATTACATTAATCAGTATCAATGCACCATCTCCATGGTCTCCTCCTTTTCTTGCTTCTTCAATTAGTCTAGTTGCAACTTCTATCCTATACTAGTTGACACGCAGACCTAAATGAAATTGGACTCGCAAGCTATATCAACAATAATAATAACGGACTCCCACGTCCAAAATGATTAAGAGCTCACAGGCCCAAAATAATAACAATAATAACGGGCTCGCAAGCCCAAAACAATTAAGAGCTCGCAAGCCCATAAAACGACAAGAATAAAATTAACCATTAAACACATGCATATGGTCGAGTCCATAATTGTCCGCTAATAATACATTCATCACATAAATGTATACCTATATAATATCTAATATTATATGCAAATTAATTTCAAATTTCTAGCAATTAAGTCGTCTAAACTCTTTTAGACAAATGGATCGGAACAATTAAATAATTAATTAATCATATTAATCGATTATTTAATTAGCGGGAATATTAAAATAACAAATTAGAGTCCAACTATAATTCAACAATTATATGGCAAGATTATTTAATTAAAATCAAATCTTAATTAAATATCAAATTAGAGTCAAACTCTAATTTCAAAATGTCAGGGGGTTGAACTTAATTAAAATCAAATTTTAATTAAATAACAAAATTAGAGTCTAACTCTGATTCCAAGATTTTATAGGGTGGGATTATTTAATTAAAATCTCATTTCAATTAAATATCAAATTAGAATCCAACTCTAATTTCATAACTTAAGGCGATTGAATTTAATTAAAATCAAATTTTAATTAAATAGTAGAGTTAGAGTCCAACTCTAAATCTAAGATTTTTAGGGCCAACCCGTTTAATTAAAATCAAATTTTAATCAAACACCAAATTAGAGTCTAACTCTAATCTAAAGAAAAGTTTAGGGCGAAACAATTTAATTAAAGTCAAATTTTAATTAGACGTCAAATTAGAATCTAATTCTAATTTCTAAAATATCTTCGGGTGAAAAATTAATTAAAAACGAATTTTAATTGAGTGCTAAATTAGAGTCCAACTCTAATTTAAATTGAATCAATATTTTAAACAAGGAAAACACTCCTAAATAAAATAAAATTCAATTGGGGTCAAAATTTAATATTTAAGTTAAAACCCAATTTTAACGAAAATGTAAAAAGTCGTCAACTTTAAATAAAATTTTAATTTGGGTCAAAAATAAAATTATGGGTCAAATCCATTTGAAATTAAATTTTTAAAACCGTTTTAAAATTCAAATTTAAACACTTTCAAAATTTTCAATTTGACCCAAGTTAAAATTAAAAATCAAACCCTTCCAATTCGCTAATTGCAGAAAAGGTCCTCCTTTTAAAATTACACATTGACGCCTCTTACTTTAATTGCGGGTGCCACCCTGAAATTTCCCAAATTGTAGGAGAAGCCCCCGTCCCAAATCACCCTAAACTGAACTGAAAAAATCCTTAAAAAAAAATTTATTTTGCTTTTATGGGCGGCGGTGCCAACCACCCTTGGAGCAGCGCCCAGCAGTCGACGCTGTTGGGCGGTGACGGCTACTGGGTAGGCAGCGGCTGCTGCCTTACCCGGCAGCAGCAGCAGTGCCCGGCCCTTAAGGCAGCAGCAGCAGCAGTGCCCGGCCCTTCCAGGCGCAACGGCGACGCCGCTGCCGCCAGTTGCTTTCGGCCACGGTCCGGTCCCCTCCCCCCCTTTTTTTTTTCTCAATCCAAAATATTTTCTATTCAAAATAATTTTGAACATAAAAATAAATACTTAATTACTAGCAACAAGAAAAGAACAACAATCAATTTTGATTGTTCCCAAAATTCAAAACAATCTCTAATAAACACAAAGTAGGCTCTGATACCACTGTTGGGAATCTACTTATACATGCACACCAAAAAATTAAAATTATTTCAATTCCTATCGAGGCTCCCTTTGTATTTAGATAGAAATCGTGATAAAGATTATACCTTTGAAGAATTCTGGAAACCTTTTGCTTTTCTTTTAATTCCAGCAATCTTGAATCAGCCTCCCATAGGTGTCCAATTGTCCAGCCTCCAATGAAATCAACACAGAGAATAGATTACAAATGCTAGGGTTTTTCCTCTTGTGCCAGCGAGAATAATCAAAATCATATGGACCTCAAACTCTAGCCATGTATTTATATAAATCTAAATGGGCTCGGCCCGGTCCGGTCTAATATTTAATTAATCCATTTAATTAAACCCGATCCGTGAATTAATTAATCCAATTAATTAATTTATCCAACGATTGCTAAATTAATCAATTGGCAATTTGCAATCTTCCAATTCTCTTTTGTGTGCAACCCATTAGGTTTCCGACCATGATGTCTAACGACGTGAAATATTATTTTGATGTAATCAAAATTGATAAATTAAAACATCCTTTTAGTTTATCGTCAATTCACACTCACCGTCCTTGATTGACATCTAGCAATGTGTTAGGGGTCTACATGTGACGGGAAATGTCATGTGGTGTGACAAAACCAAACTCGTTCGTTTACAGTGAAACTATAATCCTTTCGTCAATATGATCCGATCAATTACAAGATATGAAAGTGTGTCAATTTCGATCACCGATCATATCTTTTACTCCACTATTAAGTCAATATAAGTCGAAAACTCCTTTTCAACTTATGAGTATACCTTGGCCAAGGATTTCATCATCGACTTAATTGAATGAAACGAAGATCATAATCTCCTACTATCTAAGAGTGATGAATCCTTTATTGATCAATCACAACCTTCATATGATTCTTGATGTACCCGAACGATGTCGTATTAACTGCCCTTTTCAGAGCAACTCCAACACCGCCAAAGTATGATTGTCCTCATATAAGGTACCATGACGACCTCAAGTCAAAGGATCAATTCCACTACCGAACGTTAGAGATTAATCACTAACACTCAGATAGTTATCCATGTGAAATCTCTCGGCGGGTCTCCAATGTTTTGTTCTATAACAAAACATCCACGTGTTCATTTAAGTGTCACCACACTTTAGCTTGTGAGATCAGCTACTTACTTCACAAATAAAAAATACAACACGTGATGGTCTATTCATAATAACGATATCCGTATCTCATTATTAAAAGACCATGAATGATTTAAGATTCAATCAGATGTAATTTGTATCTTACAATCACAACTCCTTGTGATTAACAAATTACGAAGATTTGAATTTACGGACTCTATTATTTATTTAATTGTCTATTAATTAAATAATAGATATGCCATTAAATGCATTAATTATATATCAAAAGTATTTATGTCCAATGTTGATTGGACCTAGGGCATAATACTTACACTTAGAATGCCTTCATGTCGGAAATCTCTCTTTCCTTGTGCAAGTAAACCCAATTGTCGATTTCAAAAATCAGTTTTTGTCGCCCTTTGTTAGCTTCTTTTGCATACTACTCCATCTTCCTATCAATGTTGAGTCTTGCCTTCTCATGTATCTGCCTAACAAGTTCAGCCTTTTTCTTTCCATCCAAATTAGCATGTTGAGACAAGGGTAATGGTGTTAAATCTAATGGAGTTAAAGGGTTTAAACCATAAACAATTTCAAATGGTGAAAAATTGGTAGCAGAATGAATGGTACGATTATAATAAGCAAACTCAACATGTGGCAGACACTCTTCCCAAGTTTTGATGTTCTTTTTAATAATAGCCCTCAAAAAAGCAGAAAAAGTCATATTCACTACTTTGGTTTG
>NW_019263939.1:10233-13557 GCF_002742605.1 Olea europaea var. sylvestris | reverse complement strand
GACAATTGGTAGAAAAGAAAATAACTCTCGAATAAGTATAATTGTTTATTTGTTTATCTAATTCTCACTATAATCGATAATCAATGAGAGTATAAGCAGTTCCAAATTTGACGCTGTGCAATTTTTCTCAATGATAGCTAGCTCATCAAATACTAGCGAATTTGGGGTCATGTTTAGGGGCTCGGGTGAGTCGAACCCAACTTCACGTTTCCTTTGAATAAATTTATATTAACCCAGCTTAGAAAATTAATCCAATTTAGATCCATCTCTAATCACATTTTATGGTAGTGGTTGGCAAATAACAAGACTAGCAAGTTAGATTAATAATATATAATGGCGTTACCAAATTGTAGTAAAGTTTAATTTTATCGATCAATCTAAAGAAAGAAAAGCTTAGAGACCAATATGAAATTTAGCTAAAAATTTAATGACCAAGTTAGTTCTGTGCCTACATAAATACTTTTCCCACACTTCACTCCGGTACTGTTTGAACTGAATTACAATTCAATTAGTAAACCTCAATTTTCTAAACGTAATAATTCTTCTGATCCTTTGCTTTACACTATGAATACCGAAAGAAAAACTGCAAGTATCCTCGGAGGCAAGACTGCCAAGGCTTGCGATAGCTGTTTACGACAAAGGGCTCGATGGTTTTGTGCGGCAGACGATGCTTATCTATGCCAAGGGTGCGATGCATCGGTTCATTCGGCTAACCGATTGGCGATTCGACACGAAAGGGTTCGACTTGAATCCTCATCCTGTAAGGGGAAAGGAAACGATGACTCGGGACCGGCTTGGTACCGGGGATTCACTCGTAAGGCTAGAACTCCGCGACAGGCCAAGTCGAGTCCAGCGCAACCTTCTCTTTTAGTACCGGAGATTAACAGTGAAGACACTTCTCTAGTGGAAAATGAGGACCAACTTCTTTATAGGGTTCCTGTTTTTGACCCTTTTGATGCTGAAGTTTTTACAGCATCAAATCGAACTGAGGATGAATTAGTCGATGTTTTGTTGGATGATGAAAAAGGATTCGATTTGGATATTAATCCAGAGTTTATTACATCTGATGCTGAGCTTGCAGAGTTTGCTGCTGATGTAGAGAGTTTACTGGGAACAGGAATTGAGGAGGATTCTCATGAGATTGAATTAGGGTTGGCAAGAATGGATTGTAAACAAGAAGATATAATTGATGTTCGTTTCGAAGAAAAACGGGTAAAGTTTGAGGACGATGACGATGAAATGAAAGCCGTTATTGCTTGTCATTTGGATCCGGCATTGGATATGGCTAGGAGAACATTCAACTGGAATTCTGATTATGCATCTCCATTATTACATGGAGAAGCAGATGAGGATAAAAAGGTTATCGGAACCGTGACGAAGATGATTGATTGTCAAAGTGAAGAAGAAGTTAGTAGGAAAATGTTTTTGAGGCTCGACCATGAAGCAGTTATCGCTGCTTGGGCTAGCCAAGGTTCTCCATGGACGAATGGTATTCGACCCGAGTTCTTCAACCTCAATGACTTCTTGGTAAGCTAGTTCTACTTAACCATCTCATCTAAAAGCTTAAATTGTATAATACTAGAAACACCACTTCGTCTGCCATCTTCTTGTACCCTAATTTTTGCATGCTTTCTTGTGAATGAATGCAATTGAATTATGCAAAATGATGGATATATGTAGATTTGAAAAAGGAAATTGGTTTAACTGAATTGATGGTTTTGATCAGATTGTGATTAACAACTTTCGATCAATGTAAATCTTTAGGATACCTTCCCATGGGGAGGCAGCCTTATTCCGTACGAAGGACTTAGGGGACGGTTGGGTGACAGTGATGCTGGAAGAAGAGCAATAGTATCGAGGTACCGGGAAAAGAGACGAAAAAGATTGTTCTCAAAGAAGATTCGATATGAAGTTAGGAAATTGAATGCAGATAAGAGACCTCGAATGAAAGGTCGATTTGTAAAACGAACAATTTTCCTACCTAATGCGTGATGAATAAAGGATGAATAACACATTACACAGCCAAGTTCCTAGCTTAGGAATTTGGATTTGTTCATGTATGGTGAATGATGTAATAATTTATTGAAGGAAACTGTATATTATATTTAAGATGACTTTCATCAGCATGTCTACCCACTTTTTTTTTTTTTTTTTTTTTTTTTTAATTAACCTTTCATCAATTAACACAGGCGGTCCTATTTCAGTGTAAATTATATGTTAATATGGCGTAGAATGATGAGTTTACAATCAAATTAAAATAAACAAAAAAAAGTAAGTAACTAAAAAAACAAAAATGAAAAAATGAAAGAATGATTATGTGTTTTAACACTCTTATCAATGTTACCATATTGAACTTGATAAATAACTGCTAATTGAGCAGATTTTTACCTAATTTCTCTAAATATGAAAATTGTATGCAAAATCTGGATTTGAAGGATTTTGGAGCAAAAAAGAATGATTTTGACCTATTGGAGTTTGTTCGATGGAATTTAAGACTAACTAGATGGCATGGGATTGATAAGAAGTATTAAGAGAATAAATAATTCAATTTTGCTACAGGAATAGACTCGATGACATATTTTTACACATAAATTCACTTAGCAATCGTCCATTGACAGCTAAAAAAGAGTTAAACAAAAAACTATCAATCAAAAAGGGCCAAATTAGTCTGTAAAAAAATTGCCTGTCATTGAACCTGTTCAGACAACATTATTCTAATTAAGTTACACACTTTTGAAATTGGGTTATACACATTGTGTAATCCGAATTAGGAGAAGGGGGAGCCGTTGAGTGAAAATTGAAAAAAGATGCCTGCAGGCGGGTATGCCGGGCTACCCAGTCCTATGAGAGAAGGCTTGCCCTAGTGCTGTCATGTGCCCTAACTGGTCCTGAATGGGACGCACATAAATATGGGGGAAAATTACCTCAAAACCTTCTTTTAAACTTTATATTTCATAAGCTTCGTGTTAAGAATTTGTTTTCAAAAATTAAGTTTATTCATAACCTTCACAACCTCTTCCCACGCATCCACCCACTCGCCCAGTGGTGCAAAGGATAGGAGTGAGGTTATCTCACGCCTTGCTGGCAATCGCAGTGTGGGAGTTCAATTCCTGAGACATGGAATTGGACTCCTTATAGGCGCAGTGTACAGACAGCTCTTGTTCCCTGGCCTATTGGGGCACATCCCGCGATTTACATCTCTCACAAAGCTCTAGGGGCAAAACAGTGAGGACCCTCAAGATTGAGGTTCAACCTTTAAGAAGCCCATATTTTTCCTGTCAATTTCCCTCTTCATTCACTTTCTCTTTTTCAGGATTTCTTCAA
>NW_019263939.1:0-953 GCF_002742605.1 Olea europaea var. sylvestris | reverse complement strand
GAGCCTCAAGTTTCGGCTCAGCTTATTGACATCCCTAACTTCGAGACTCTAGAGAGGGATCAGCAGATGTTAGAGGATCTCGAGCCCTTGGTGTATGATATAGATGATATTCTCGGGGATGACATCCTCCACCTTGCGTGTGCAAAAAGCCTCGAGGGTAGGATATTTATTCTTCTGTCAATTTATTCATTGTGCTCCATCATAAGCTCTTGACTAATACTTCAATTTTGTACAAATACATCTTTTGATCCATCAACATTTCGTCAAGTAGTGTGCTCAAAATCCAAGGAGCCCCAGGTTAGGGCCCCAGGTCAGAAGAAGGGGAAAAGAGGCCCTGGGTATAAACAACTGCTATTGCTTCGAGCCCTCTTCCTCCACGACGACAGGGAAATTCTCCCTAACCAGCTCCGAGGTCTTCGTAGCCACTTCCTCCTCGAGTAACTCCTGAGGTTGTTGATCTCGAGGATGACTCTATTCCTCCTGTTGTCTCGATTATCAAGGATTTTAAACGATGTTATCTCGTTCTGAGCATTGTCGCAAAATACAGAGACGATGTTGGGTTTGACGAGGGCGTGAAGGCCCTCGAGCTCTTTACCTTGAAAGTAAGTATTGACCCCTTTATAATGTTGTGCCAAGTATTTTTCTCGCTCTATTGCTCATTTTGTTGTGATGTTCAGACACTCAGCATTGCTCGAGGACTTTCACATCAAGGGATGGACGAGTCCCACAAGGTGGCTGGGTTGGTCTAGGCTGTGGAGCTTCGAGATAAAAAGCTCGCTGAAGCCGAAGCTACTCGATCTCAGCTCCAGAAGGAGCACGAGGATGCGAGAAGCAAGTTGAGGAGAGCTCGAGATAGAGTGGGGACTGCTAAGGATAAGGTTGAAGAGCTGAAGCTCGAGCTTGAACAGCTGAAGAAAGATTTTGATGCTAAGGTTGAGGATGCCTGGGCTTCT
>NW_019263938.1:0-13559 GCF_002742605.1 Olea europaea var. sylvestris | reverse complement strand
CCACTTCGTCGTGACGTATGAGGGATTTCGGCCATTTTTCGAAAGAATGAGCACTTGCATATTTGGAGAGCTTGGATTGTCGGCGTTCGAATAATTGAGCGTAACTTATGCATACGGTCTCCGTTTTGGGCCCATAAGTACTTTTTGGAAATGTAGCGATCGTTTTGGATTGAACTCACGACTTCATCGTGACATATAAGGGATTTCATCCATTTTTTGAAAGAATGAGCACTTGCATATTTGGAATGCTTGGAGAGTTGGCGTACGAAGAATTGAGCGTAACTTTTGTACACGGTGTCCGTTTTGGGCCCATAAGTACTTTTTGGAAATGTAGCGACCGTTTTGGATAGAACTCACCACTTCATCGTGACGTATGAGGGATTTCGGCCATTTTTCAAAAGAATGAGCACTTGCATATTTGGAGCGCTTGGATTGTCGGTGTTCGAAGAATTGAGCGTAACTTATGCACACGGTGTCCGTTTTGGGCCCATAAGTACTTTTTGAAAATGTAGCGATCGTTTTGGATTGAAATCACGACTTCATCGTGACGTACGAGGGATTTCGACCATTTTTTGAAAGAATGAGCACTTTCATATTTGGGACGCTTGGAGAGTCGACGTACGAAGAATTGAGCGTCACTTTTGCACACGGTTTCCGTTTTGGGCCCATAAGTACTTTTTGAAAATGTAGCGACCGTTTTGGATTGAACTCACCACTTCGTCGTGACGTATGAGGGATTTCGGCCATTTTTCGAAAGAATGAGCACTTGCATATTTGGAGACCTTGGATTGTCGGCGTTCGAAGAATTGAGCGTAACTTATGCATACGGTCTCCGTTTTGGGCCCATAAGTACTTTTTGGAAATGTAGCGATCGTTTTGGATTGAACTCACGACTTCATCATGACATATGAGGGATTTCGGTCATTTTTTGAAAGAATGAGCACTTGCATATTTGGAATGCTTGGAGAGTCGGCGTACGAAAAATTAAGCGTAACTTTTGCACACGACGTCCGTTTTCGGCCGATAAGTACTTTTTGCGAATGTAGCGACCATTTTGGATTGAACTCACCACTTCATCGTGACGTATGAGGGATTTCATCCATTTTTCGAAAGAGTGAGCACTTGCATATTTGGAGCGCTTGGATTGTTGGCGTTCGAAGAATTGAGCGTAACTTATGCACACGGTGTCCATTTTGGGCCCATAAGTACTTTTCAAAAATGTAGCGATCGTTTTGGATTGAACTCACAACTTCATCGTGACGTACGAGGGATTTCGTCCATTTTTTGAAAGAATGAGCACTTTCATATTTGGGACGCTTGGAGAGTCGACGTACGAAAAATTGAGCATAACTTTTGCACACGGTGTCCATTTTGGGCCCATAAGTACTTTTTGGAAATGTAACGATCGTTTATGATTGAACTCACGACTTCATCGTGACGTACGAGGGATTTTGGCCATTTTTTGAAAGAATGAGCACTTGCATATTTGGAGCGCTTGGATAGTCAGCGTTCGAAGAATTGAGCATAACTTATGCACACGATGTCCATTTTGGGACCATAAGTACTTTTTGGAAATGTAGCGATCATTTTGAATTGAACTCAGGACATCGTCATGACGTACAAGGGTTTTCGGCCATTTTTCGAAAGAATGAGCCCTTGCATATTTGGAACGCTTGGAGAGTCAGTGTGCGAAAAATTGTGCGTAACTTTTGCACACGGTGTCCATTTTTGGCCCATAAGTACTTTTTGGAAATGTACCGATCGTTTTGGATTGAACTCACAACTTCATCGTGATGTACGAGGGATTTCGACCATTTTTCGAAAGAATGAGCACTTGCATATTTGGAACGCTTGGGGAGTCGGCGTACGAAGAATTGAGTGTAACTTTTGTACACGGTGTCCGTTTCGGCCCATAAGTGCTTTTTGGAAATGTGGCGACCGTTTTGGATTGAATTCACCACTTCGTCATGACGTATGAGGGATTTCGGCCATTTTTCGAAAGAATGAGCACTTGCATATTTGGAGAGCTTGGATTGTCGGCGTTCGAAGAATTCAGCGTAACATATGCACACGGTGTCCGTTTTGGGCCCATAAGTACTTTTTGGAAATGTAGCGATCGTTTTGGATTGAACTCACGACTTCATCGTGATATATGAGGGATTTCGGCCATTTTTCGAAAGAATGAGCACTTTCATATTTGGAACGCTTGGAGAGTCCGCGTACGAAGAATTGAGCGTAACTTTTGCACATGGTGTCCGTTTTGGGCCCATGAGTACTTTTTGGAAATGTAGCGACCGTTTTGGATTGAACTCATCACTTCGTTGTGACGTATGAGGGATTTCGTCCATTTTTCGAAAGAATGAGCACTTGCATATTTGGAGCCCTTGGATTGTCGGCGTTCGAAGAATTGAGCGTAACTTATGCACACGGTGTCCGTTTTGGGCCCATAAGTACTTTTTCAAAATGTAGCGATCGTTTTGTATGGAACTCATGACATCATCATGACGTAGGAGGGTTTTTGGCCATTTTTCGAAAGAATGAGCACTTGTATATTTGGAACGCTTGGAGAGTTGGCGTATGAAGAATTGAGCGTAACTTTTGCACACGGTGTCCGTTTTCGGCCCATAAGTACTTTTTCGAAATGTAGCGATCGTTTTGGATTAAACTCATGACTTCATCATGACGCACGAGGGATTTTGGCCATTTTTCAAAAGAATGAGCACTTGCATATTTGGAACGCTTGGAGAGTCGGCGTACGAAGAATTGAGCGTAACTTTTGCACACGGGGTCCGTTTTGGGCCCATAAGTACTTTTTGAAAATGTAGCGATCGTTTTGGATTGAACTCACGACTTCATCGTGACGTACGAGGGATTTTGGCCATTTTTTGAAAGAATGGGCACTTGCATATTTGGAACGCTTGGAGAGTCGGTGTACGAAGAATTGAGCGTAACTTTTGCACTTGGTGTCCGTTTTCGGCCCTTAAGTACTTTTTGGAAATGTAGCGACCATTTTGGATTGAACTCACCACTTCGTCGTGGCGTATGAGGGATTTCGGCCATTTTTCGAAAGAATGAGCACTTGTATATTTGGAGCGCTTGGATTGTCGGCGTTCGAAGAATTTTGCGTAACTTATGCATACGGTCTCCGTTTTGGACCCATAAGTACTTTTTGAAAATTTAGCGATCGTTTTGGATTGAACTCATGACTTCATCGTGACGCACGAGGGATTTCGGCCATTTTTCGAAAGAATGAGCACTTTCATATTTGGGATGCTTGGAGAGTCGACGTACAAAGAATTGAGCGCAACTTTTGCACACGGTGTCCGTTTTGGGCCCGTAAGTACTTTTTGGAAATGTAGTGATCGTTTTGGATTGAACTCAGGACTTCATCATGATGTGCGAGAGATTTCGATCATTTTTCGAAAGAATGAGCACTTGCATATTTGGAACGCTTGGAGAGTCGGCGTACGAAGAATTGAGCTTAACTTTTGCACATGGTGTCCATTTTCGGCCCATAAGTACTTTTTGGAAATGTGGCGACCGTTTTGGATTGAACTCACCACTTCGTCGTGACATTTGAGGGATTTTGGCCACTTTTTGAAAGAATGAGCACTTGCATATTTGGAGCGCTTGGATTGTCAGCGTTCGAAGAATTGAGCGTACCTTATGCACACGGTGTCCGTTTTGGGGCCATAAGTACTTTTTGAAAATGTAGCGACCGTTTTGGATGGAACTCATGACATCATCATGACGTACCTGGGTTTTCGGCCATTTTTTGAAAGAATGAGCACTTGCATATTTGGAACGCTTCAAGAGTCGGCGAACGAAGAACTGAGCGTAACTTTTGCACACGGTGTCCGTTTTTGGCCCATAAGTACTTTTTTGAAATGTAGCGATCGTTTTGGATTGAAGTCACAACTTCATCGTGACGTACGAGGGATTTCGACCATTTTTCGAAAGAATGAGCACTTGCATATTTGGAACGCTTAGAGAGTCGGCGTGCGAAGAATTGAGCGTAACTTTTGCACACGGTGTACGTTTTGTGCCCATAAGTACTTTTTGAAAATGTAGCGATCGTTTTGGATTGAACTCACAACTTCGTCGTGACGCATAAGGGATTCCAGCCATTTTTCGGAAGACTGAGCACTTGCATATTTGGAGCGCTTGGATTGTCGGCGTTTGAAGAATTGAGCGTAACTTATGCACACGGTGTCCGTTTTGGGCCCATAAGTACTTTTTGAAAATGTAGCGATCGTTTTGGATGGAACTCATGACATCATCATGACGTACGAGGGTTCTTGGCCATTTTTTGAAAGAATGAGCACTTGCATATTTGGAACGCTTGGAGAGTCGGCGTACGAAGAATTGAGCGCAACTTTTTTGGAACGCTTGGAGAGTCGGCGTACGAAGAACTGAGCGTAACTTTTGCACACGGTGTCTGTTTTCGGCCCATAAGTACTTTTTGGAAATATAGCGATCATTTCGGATTGAACTCACGACTTCATCCTGACGTACGAGGGATTTCGGCCATTTTTCGAAAGAATGAGCCCTTGCATATTTGTAACGCTTGGAGAGTCGGCCTACGAAGAATTGAGCGTAACTTATGCACACGGTGTCCGTTTTCGGCCCATAAGTACTTTTTGGGAATGTAGCGATCGTTTTGGATTGAACTCACGACTTCATCGTGACGTACGAGGGTTTTTTTCCATTTTTCAAAAGAATGAGCACTTGCATATTTGGAACGCTTGGAGAGTCGGCTTACGAAGAATTGTGTGTAACTTTTGCACACGGTGTCCGTTTTCGTCCCAAAAGTACTTTTTGGAAGTGTAGCGACCATTTTGAATTGAACTCACAACTTCATCGTGAGGTATGAGGGATTTCGTCCATTTTTCGAAAGAATGAGCACTTGCATATTTGGAGCGCTTGGATTGTCGACGTTCGAAGAATTGAGCGTAACTTATGCACACGGTGTCCGTTTCGGGCCCATAAATACTTTTCGAAAATGTAGCGATCGTTTTGGATTGAACTCACGACTTCATCGTGACGTAAGAGGGATTTCGGCCATTTTTCGAAAGAATGAGTACTTTCATATTTGGGACGCTTGGAGAGTCGGCGTACGAAGAAGTGAGCGTAACTTTTGCACACGGCGTCCGTTTTGGGCCCGTAAGTACTTTTTGGAAATGTGGCGATCGTTTTGGATTGAACTCACGACTTCATCGTGACGTACGAGGGATTTCGGCCATTTTTTGAAAGAATGAGCGCATGCATATTTGGAACGCTTGGAGAGTCAGAGTACGAAGAATTGAGCATAACTTTTGTACACGGTGTCCATTTTCGGCCCATAAGTACTTTTTGGAAATGTAGCGACCATTTTGGATCGAACTCACAACTTCGTCGTGACGTGTGAGGGAATTCGGCCATTTTTCGAAAGAATGACCACTTGCATATTTGGAGCGATTGGATTGTCGGCGTTCAAAGAATTGAGCGTAACTTATGCACACAGTGTCCGTTTTGGGCCCATAAGTACTTTTTGAAAATGTAGCGATCGTTTTAGATGGAACTCATGAAATCATCATGACGTACGAGGGTTTTTGGCCTTTTTTTAAAAGAATGAGCGCTTGCATATTTGGAACGCTTGGAGAGTCGGCGTACGAAGAACTGAGCGTAACTTTTGCACACGGTCTCCGTTTTGGGCACATAATTACTTTTTGAAAATGTAGCGATTGTTTTGGATTGAACTCATGACTTCATCGTGACGTACGAGGGGTTTCGGCCATTTTTCGAAAGAATGAGCACTTTCATATTTGGGATGCTTGGAGAGTCGACGTACGAAGAATTGAGTGCAACTTTTGCACACGGTGTCCGTTTTGGGCCCATAAGTACTTTTTGGAAATGTAGCGATCGTTTTGGATTGAACTCACGACTTCATCGTGATGTGCGAGAGATTTTGGTCATTTTTCGAAAGAATGAGCACTTGCATATTTGGAACGCTTGGAGAGTTGGCGTACGAAGAATTGAGCGTAACTTTTGCAAACGGTGTCCATTTTCGGCCCATGAGTACTTTTTGGAAATGTAGCGACCGTTTTGGATTGAACTCACCACTTCGTCGTGACGTACGAGGTATTTTGGCCATTTTTCGAAAGACTGAGCACTTGCATATTTGGAGCGCTTGGATTGTCAGCGTACGAAGAATTGAGCGTAACTTATGCACACGGTGTCCGTTTTGGGTCCACAAGTACTTTTTGGAAATGTAGCGATCGTTTTGGATTGAACTCACGACTTCATCGTGACGTAGGAGGGTTTTTTGCCGTTTTTCGAAAGAATGAGCACTTACATATTCGGAGCGCTTGGATTGTCGGCGTTCGAAGAATTGAGCGTAACTTATACACACGGTGTCCGTTTTGGGCCCATAAGTGCTTTTTGAAAATGTAGCGATCGTTTTGGATGGAACTCAGGACATCATCATGACGTACGAGGGTTTTTGGCCATTTTTTGAAAGAATGAGCGCTTGCATATTTGGAACGCTTGGAGAGTCGGCGTACGAAGAACTGAGCGTAACTTTTGTACACGGTCTCCATTTTGGGCCCATAAGTACTTTTTGAAAATGTAGCGATCGTTTTGGATTGAACTCATGACTTCATCGTGACGTACGAGGGATTTCGGCTATTTTTCGAAAGAATGAGCACTTTCATATTTGGGATGCTTGGAGAGTCGACGTACGAAGAATTGTGCGCAACTTTTGCGCACGGTGTCCGTTTTGGGACCATAAGTACTTTTTCGAAATGTAGCGATCATTTTGGATTGAACTCACGAATTCATCGTGATGTGCGAGAGATTTTTGTCATTTTTCGAAAGAATGAGCACTTGCATATTTGGAACGCTTGGAGAGTCGGCGTACGAAGAATTGAGCGTAACTTTTGCAAACGGTGTCCATTTTCGGCCCATAAGTACTTTTTGGAAATGTGGCAACCGTTTTGGATTGAACTAACCACTTCGTCGTGACGTTTGAGGGATTTCGGCCATTTTTCGAAAGAATGTGCACTTGCATATTTGGAGTGCTTGGATTGTCGGCGTTCGAAGAATTGAGCGTACCTTATGCACACGGTGTCCGTTTTGGGGCCATAAGTACTTTTCGAAAATGTTGCGATCGTTTTGGATGGAACTCATGACATCATCATGACGTACCTGGGTTTTCGACCATTTTTTGAAAGAATGAGCAGTTGCATATTTGGAACGCTTGGAGAGTCGGCGGACGAAGAACTGAGCGTAACTTTGGCACAGGGTGTCCGTTTTCGGCCCGTAAGTACTTTTTGGAAATGTAGCGATCGTTTTGGATTGAACTCACCACTTCGCCGTGACGTACGAGGGATTTCGGCCATTTTTTGAAAGAATGAGCACTTGCATATTGGGAACGCTTGGAGAGTCGGCGTACGAAGAATTGAGCGTAACTTTTGCACACGGTGTCCGTGTTGGGCCCATAAGTACTTTTTGGAAATTTAGCGACGATTTTGAATTGAACTCACAACTTCGTCGTGACGTATGAGGGATTCTGGCCATTTTTCGAAAGAATGTGCACTTGCATATTTGGAGCGCTTGGATTGTCGGCGTTCGAAGAATTGAGCGTAACTTATGCACACGGTGTCCATTTTGGACCCATAAGTAATTTTTGAAAATGTAGCGATCGTTTTGGATGGAACTCATGACATCATCATGATGTACGAGGGTTTTCGGCCATTTTTGGGAAGAATGAGCACTTGCATATTTGGAACGCTTGGAGAGTCGGCGTAGGAAGAATTGAGCGTAACTTTTCAACACGGTGTCCGTTTTCGGCCAATAAGTACTCTTTGGAAATGTAGCGACCATTTTGGATTGAACTCACCATTTCGTCATGATGTATGAGGGATTTCGGCCATTTTTCGAAAGAATGAGCACTTGCATATTTGGAGCGCTTGGATTGTCGGGGTTCGAAGAATTGAGCGTAACTTATGCACGCGTTGTCCGTTTTGGGGCCATAAGTACTTTTTGAAAATGTAGCGATCGTTTTGGATGGAACTCATGACATCATCATGACGTACCTGGGTTTTTGGCGACTTTTTGAAAGAATGAGCACTTGCATATTTGGAACGCTTTGAGAGTCGGCGTACGAAGAACTGAGCGTAACTTTTGCACACGGTGTCCGTTTTCGGCCCATAAGTACTTTTTGGAAATGTAGCGATCATTTTGGATTGAACTCATGACTTCATCATGACGTACGAGGGATTTCATCCTTTTTTCGAAAGAATGAGCACTTGCATATTTGGAACGCTTGGAGAGTCGGCGTGCGAAGAATTTAGCTTAACTTTTGCACACGGTGTCCGTTTTGTGCCCATAAGTACTTTTTGAAAATGTAGCGACCGTTTTGGATTGAACTCACAACTTCGTCGTGACGTATGAGGGATTCCGACCATTTTTCGAAAGACTGAGCACTTGCATATTTGGAGCGCTTGGATTGTCGACGTTCGAAGAATTGAGCGTAACTTATGCACTCGGTGTCTGTTTTGGGCCCATAAGTACTTTTTAAAAATGTAGCGATCGTTTTGGATGGAACTCATGACATCATCATGACGTACGAGGGTTTTCGGCCATTTTTTGAAAGAATGAGCACTTGCATTTTTGGAACGCTTGGAACGTTGGCGTACGAAGAACTGAGCGTAACTTTTGTACACGGTGTCTGTTTTCGGCCCATAAGAACTTTTTCGAAATATAGCGATCGTTTTGGATTGAACTCACGACTTCATCGTGACGTACGAGGGATTTCGACCATTTTTTGAAAGAATGGGCCCTTGCATATTTGGAACGCTTGAAGAGTCGGCCTACGAAGAATTGAGCGTATCTTATGCACACGGTGTCCGTTTTCGGCCCATAAGTACTTTTTGGGAATGTAGCGATCGTTTTGGATTGAACTCACGACTTCATCATGATGTACGAGGGTTTTCTGCCATTTTTCGAAAGAATGAGCACTTGCATATTTGGAACGCTTGGAGAGTCGGCTTACGAAGAATTGTGCATATCTTTTGCACACGGTGTCCGTTTTCGTCCCATAAGTACTTTTTGGAAGTGTAGCGACCGTTTTGAATTGAACTCACAACTTCGTCGTGAGGTATGAGGGATTTTGTCCATTTTTCGAATGAATGAGCACTTGCATATTTGGAGCGCTTGGATTGTCGACATTCGAAGAATTGAGCGTAACTTATGCACACGGTGTCCGTTTCGGTTCCATAAGTACTTTTTGGAAATGTAGCGATCGTTTTGGATTGAACTCACGACTTCATCGTGACGTATGAGGGATTTCGGCCATTTTTCGAAAGAATGAGTACTTTCATATTTGGGACGCTTGGAGAGTCGGCGTATGAAGAAGTGAGCATAACTTTTGCACACGGTGTCCGTTTTAGGCCTATAAGTACTTTTTGGAAATGTAGCGATCGTTTTGGATTGAACTCACGACTTCATCGTGACGTACGAGGGATTTCGGCCATTTTTTGAAAGAATGAGCGCATGCATATTTGGAACGCTTGGAGAGTCGGAGTACGAAGAATTGAGCATAACTTTTGCACACGGTGTCCGTTGTCGGCCCATAAGTACTTTTTGGAAATATCGCGACCGTTTTGGATCGAACTCACAACTTCGTCGTGACGTGTGAGGAAATCCGGCCATTTTTTGAAAGAATGAGCGCTTGCATATTTGGAACGCTTGGAGAGTCGACGTACGAATAATTGAGCGCAACTTTTGCACACGGTGTCCGTTTTGGGCCCATAAGTACTTTTTGGAAATGTAGCGATCGTTTTGGATTGAACTCACGACTTCATCGTGATGTACGAGAGATTTTGGTCATTTTTCGAAAGAATGAGCACTTGCATATTTGGAACGCTTGGAGAGTCGACGTACGAAGAATTGAGCGTAACTTTTGTAAACGATGTCCATTCTCGGCCCATAAGTACTTTTTGGAAATGTAGCGACCGTTTTGGATTGAACTCACTACTTCGTCGTGATGTACGAGGGATTTTGGCCATTTTTCGAAAGACTGAGCACTTGCATATTTGGAGCGCTTGGATTGTCGGCGTACGAAGAATTGAGCGTAACTTATGCAGACGGCGTCCGTTTTGGGCCAATAAGTACTTTTTGGAAATGTAGTGATCATTTTGGATTGAACTCACGACTTCATTGTGACGTACGAGGGTTTTCAGCCATTTTTCGAAAGAATGAGCACTTGCATATTTGGAGCACTTGGATTGTCGGCGTTCGAAGAATTGAGCGTAACTTTTGCACACGGTGTTCGTTTTGGGCCCATAAGTACTTTTTGGAAATGTAGCGATCGTTTTGGATTGAACTCATGACATCATCATGACGTAGGAGGGTTTTTTGCCATTTTTTGAAAGAATGAGCACTTGCATATTTGGAGCGCTTGGATTGTCGGCGTTCGAAGAATTGAGCATAACTTATACACACGGTGTCCGTTTTGGGCCCATAAGTACCTTTTGAAAATGTAGCGATCGTTTTGGATGGAACTCATGACATCATCATGACGTACGAGGGTTTTTGACCATTTTTTGAAAGAATGAGCACTTGCATATTTGAAACGCTTGGAGAGTCGGCGTACGAAGAATTGAGCGTAACTTTTGCACACGGTGTCCATTTTCGGCCCATAAGTACTTTTTGGAAATGTAGCGACCGTTTTGGATTGAACTCACCACGTCGTCATGACGTACGAGGGATTTTGGCAATTTTTCGAAGGAATGAGCACTTACATATTCGGAGCGCTTGGATTGTAGGCGTTCGAAGAATTGAGCGTAACTTATGCACACGGTGTCCGTTTTGGGCCCATAAGTACTTTTTGGAAACGTAGCGACGATTTTGAATTGAACTCACAACTTCGTCGTGACGTATGAGGGATTCCGGCCATTTTTCGAAAGAATGAGCACTTGCATATTTGGAGCACTTGGATTGTCGACGTTCGAAGAATTGAGCGTAACTTTTGCAAACGGTGTCCGTTTTGGGCCCATAAGTAATTTTTGGAAATGTGGCGATCATTTTGGATTGAACTCACGACTTCATCGTGATGTACGAGGGATTTCGGCCATTTTTCGAAAGAAAGAGCACTTTCATATTTGGGACGCTTGGAGAGTCGGCGTACGAAGAATTCAGCGTAACTTTTGCACACGGTGTCCGTTTTGGGCCCATATGTACTTTTTGGAAATGTAGCGATCGTTTTGGATTGAACTCACGACTTCATCGTGACGTACGAGGGATTTTGGCCATTTTTTGAAAGAATGAGCGCATGCATATTTGGAACGCTTGGAGAGTCGGCGTACGAAGAATTGAGCGTAACTTTTGACACGGTGTCCGTTTTGGGCCCATAAGTACGTTTTGGAAATGTAGCGATCGTTTTGGATTGAACTCACGACTTCATCATGACGTACGAGGGATTTCGGCCATTTTTCGAAAGAATGAGCACTTGCATATCTGGAACGCTAGGAGAGTCGGCGTACGAAGAATTGAGCGTAACTTTTGCACACGGTGTCCGTTTTGGGCCCGTAAGTACTGTTTGGAAATGTAGCGACCGTTTTGGATTGAACTCACCACTTCGTCGTGACGTACGAGGGATTTCGACCACTTTTCGAAAGAATGAGCACTTGCATATTTGGAGCGCTTGGACTGTCAGCGTTCGAAGAATTGAGCGTAACTTATGCACACGTTGTCCGTTCTGGGCCCATAAGTACTTTTTAGAAATGTAGCGATCGTTTTGGATTGAACTCATGACTTCATCGTGACACACGAGGAATTTTGGCCATTTTTTGAAAGAATGACCACTTTCATATTTGGGACGCCTAGAGAGTCGGCGTTCGGAGAATTGAGCGTAACTTTCGCACACGGTGTCCGTTTTGGGCGTATAAGTACTTTTTGGAAATGTAGCGACCGTTTTGGATTGAACACACCACTTCGTCGTGACGTATAAGGGATTTCGACCATTTTTCGAAAGAATGAGCACATTTCATATTTGGAACGCTTGGATTGTCGGCGTTCGAAGAATTGAGCGTAACTTTTGCAGACGGTGTCCATTTTGGGCCCATAAGTACTTTTTGGAAATGTAGCGATCGTTTTGGATTGAACTCATGACATCATCATGACGTATGAGGGTTTTCGGCCATTTTTCGAAAGAATGAGCACTTGCATATTTGGAACGCTTGGAGAGTCGGCGTACGAAGAATTGGGCGTAACTTTCGTACACGGTGTCCGTTTTTGGCCAATATGTACTTTTTGGAAATGTACCGACCATTTTGGATTGAACTCACCACTTTGTCGTGACGTTTGAGGGATTTCGACCATTTTTCGAAAGAATGAGCACTTGCATATTAGGAGCGCTTGGATTGTCGGCGTTCGAAGAATTGAGCGTAACTTATGCACAAGGTGTCCATTTTGGGCCCATAAGTACTTTTTGAAAATGTAGCGATCGTTTTGGATGGAACTCATGACATCATCATGACGTAGGAGGGTTTTCGGCCATTTTTCGAAAGAATGAGCACTTGCATATTTGGAACGCTTGGAGAGTCAGCGTACGAAGAATTGAGCGTAACTTTTGCACACGATGTCCGTTTTCGGCCCATAAGTACTTTTTGTAAAATGTAGCGATCGTTTTGGGTTGAACTCACCACTTCGTCGTGATGTACGAGGGATTTCGGCCATTTTTCGAAAGAATGAGTACTTGCATATTTGGAGCGCTTGGATTGTCGGCGTTCGAAGAATTGAGCGTAACTTATGCACACGGTGTCCGTTTTGGGGCCATAAGTACTTTTTGGAAATGTAGCTATCGTTTTGGATTGAACTCACGACTTCATCGTGACGTACGAGGGATTTCGGCCATTTTTCGAATGAATGAGCACTTTCATATTTGGGACGCTTGGAGAGTCGGCGTACGAAGAATTCAGCGTAACTTTTGCACACGGTGTTCGTTTTCGGCCCATATGTACTTTTTGGAAATGTAGCGATCTTTTTGGATTGAACTCACGACTTCATCATGACGCACGAGGGAATTCGGCCATTTTTCGAAAGGATGAGCACTTTCATATTTGGGACCCTTGGAGAGTTGGCGTACGAAGAATTGAGCGTAACTTTTGCACACGGTGTCCGTTTTGGACCCATAAGTACTTTTTGGAAATGTAGCGATCGTTTTGGATTGAACTCAGGACTTCATCGTGATGTACGAGGGATTTCGGCCATTTTTCGAAAGAATGAGCACTTTCATATTTGGAACTCTTGGAGAGTCGGCGTACGAAGAATTGAGGGTAACTTTTGCACACGGTGTCCTCTTTTGGTCCATAAGTACTTTTTGGAAATGTAGCGACCGTTTTGGATTGAACTCACCACTTGGTCATGACGTTTGAGGGATTTCGGCCATTTTTCGAAAGAATGAGCGCTTGCATATTTGGAGCGCTTGGATTATCGACGTTCGAAGAATTGAGCGTAACTTATGCACACGGCGTCCATTTTGGGCCCATAAGTACTTTTTGAAAATGTAGCGATCG
>NW_019263937.1:2661-13568 GCF_002742605.1 Olea europaea var. sylvestris | reverse complement strand
TGAACCTTTGTTGCATTTATGCACAAGCATGAATTTAAGACTTTAGAAAATGATATCATTAAGAAAGAAATAAATACAACGTAATAATCTCAAAAGGTAGTTACGAAATTTACATGTATGAAAGTCCAGAGCTCCATTTTAGTCTCTTCATTCACTGAAGTCCAATCCTTAATTACAACAAGCACATGTTCTCGTACCATGGCCCCAACTACGCTAGAAAATTTTTTCGAGTTCTGTCCAACAACTTGGCCATATTCATTGAATTCTATATTTATCTTCTGATAATTATGTTCAGGAATCATCTTCACTTGCAAAGCCACATACCAACTAGATGTTTCATTTTCCCTAGAATAAAATACTTGTTTCGCCTGTGTTGCCAAAATGAACGGACTCTGTGTCCTTCGTTAAGATTAACCAAAGTGAATCCATCTTCCTTTTTTATTCCGTTCACAATATTTACCCAATCACATTTGAATATTGAAACATGAGACGTATAATAGTCAAGCACTATAACGTCACGCAAAACTCCATAATAATGAACTTGCCCAACTATTTGTGCATTATCTTTTGCACTAGATCTACATATGGTCATTGTTTCAACTAAAACGCCACTATTTTGACGAGATTTGTCTGCATCTTTAGTGTGAAATCGAAGACCATTTATAACAAAACTAGAATATGACATTAATTGATATCTAGGACCACGTGCAAGCCACTTCAAATTGTTCGAAACTTTGTTCGTTAATAGCTGAATTTGAATATGTTATTATTTTAAAAATGTTAGAAATAAAAGAACAAATAGCACAACTTTGAGACATTTATTTGTTGATGTGTATTCCAACCTTATCATCCAACCAAGCAGCAAAAGCATCAATGTGCTTCTTGTTCAATAAAGTCTCATTTCTTTCCAGTCGTTTGTCAAAAACTCTTCAATTCATCCATATGCATCCTAAGGTAAATAAAATATATCAAAAAATATAGTTAACTACTTAAAATTATTGAACTCTATATTTAATAAACGTACGCTCTGTATGGTTGAACTTCTGTACTATTCAGTAACACGTAGCGATGAGCAACTTTTAATATCTCATTGGATAGTATAATTGCCTTCCCTTTAGAAATTGTACGCCCTGTAACTAGGAAATTAGTCTCGTATTCTTCATTGCGTACAGGCTTAGAACCTATTTTAGATGCTTGTGTTACATATTTGTTGCAAAACTTCGCATTTTCTTCAAGAATATATCGTTTAGCTATGCACACGATTCATAAAATATCCTTTCAACACTTTCATATATCTCTCAAATGGGTACATCAAACGATATTATATCGGTCCACATAGACGAACTTCTCTCCCAATATGGATTGTTAAATGAACCATTATATCAAAAAATGAAGGCGGGAAGTACCTTTCCAACATGCATAAAGTTTCAGAAATGTCATCCCTAATTGTTCAACCTTATTTCTATCTACAATTCCTTGACATATTTCCTTGAAAAATGAAGTCAATTTAAAAATGGAATTCCTTGGTCCTTTAGGTAGAAGCCCTCTCAACGCAATTGATAATAATTGTTGCATTAACATATGACAATCATGAGACTTCAACCCAGCTATCTTACATTCTTCCACCCATATGCAATTTCCAATATTAGATCCATAACCATCGGGTAATCTCAAGTTAGCAAGCCTTTTGCAAAATATTTGTTTTTCTACTTTTGATAAGGTATGAGGAGTAGCTGGTAGATAGAATTTATTTCCTCTACTTTGAGGATGTAAATCATGCCTAATATTCACTTCTTCCATGTCCTTACGAGAGTTAATGCCATCTTTAGATTTTCCTTTGACATCCAAAAGTGTACTGATGATGCTTTCACAAATATTCTTCTCCACATGCATCACATCCAAATTATGATGTACAAGTAAAGTCTGCAAATCAAATGCCAATGGAGTCATAAAAGCTACACACAACTATAAGTATTGAATAAAAATGAAGGAATTATCACAACAATTACCTTCTAATATGGTAGATTGAAAAATATTGACCTCTTCTTCCATGTTACATTAGATTGAGTTGTATTCTTCTTCCTCTTCCGTTTCTCACTTTTTCCCCAGTCGTTTGTAATTTTATCAACTTCAATAAAATCTTCTTCACCATTTTTTATCTGTGGCCTAATACCATGTTCAATATGTCCATTAAACCAGCTCTTTTTCATGCGAAATGGATGATCAAAAGTGAGAAATTTTCTATGTCCCATGTACGCAAACTTCCTACCATGCTTCAACCATAGTGAACATATACTCTCACGACAAATGGGGCATGCAAATTTTCCTTTGACGGGCCACCCAGATAAATTTCCAAATGCAGGAAAATCATGTATTGTCCACATCAAAAGAGCTTTTAAGTTAAATGTAGACTTTGTAACAACGTCATACATATCAACCCCATCATTCCATAACAACATTAAGTCGTCTATAAGTGGTGCCAAATAAACATCTATGTCATTACTTGGATGTTTTGGTCCCGAGATCAATAAACTCAACATCAAACTTTCCTTTGACATGCAAATTGAGGGAAGCAAGTTATATATAGTTAAGATTACTGGCCAACAACTGTATTTAGAGCTAAGATCTTTGAAAGGATTAAATCCATCAGTAGCAAGACCTAATCTAATATTTCGAGGATCAGAAGCAAAATCTGGCCACCTTCGATTAATCATTTCCCAACTCAATGAATCAACTGGATGCCTAATCTTACTGTCTGAACTTTTATTATTTGAGTTCCATCGAAGTTGTGTTGACATCTCATATATTCCAAACATCCTCTTCAGTCTTGGTATTATAGGAAAATAACGCAAGACCTTGGCTGGGATATTTTTCTGAATTTTTTTTTGTCCGTTTTTTAATTTTCCATCTCGAGCAACACATTTTGGACATAATTCAGCATGCTCAAACTCCTTTCTATATAGACAACAATCATTTAGGCAAGCATGTATCTTTTCATAGCCAAGATCAAATGTATTGACAAGTTTTTTCATCTTGTAAAATGAGTTTGGAAGAGTATTATTATCTGGCAACATGTCTCGAACAAGATTTATAAGTTCATCAAAACCATTATCTGATAACTCATGTGAAGCTTTATGCTTAAACATTGCAACCAAAGCTGACATCTTTGTAAATGCCCTACAATCAGGATATAAAGGAGTTTCAGCATCATTAACTAAACTTTCAATCTCTTCGTCTCTTCCATCAGGACGGTTTTCAAGATCTACATCATGTTGTACATAGAAATCTTAAACATCTTACTCGACTCAGGCATTTCTACAACATTCTGATTTGATGAACCTGGTTGCTCTCCATGAAATACCCAAGTAGTATATGTAGGATCCATACCTTTAATAATCAAATGTTCATAGACTGTATCATAATGATGATGCATTAGATTCCTACACAACACAAGGACATACTATCATTTCTGAATTGCATTTTTTACGAGCTCGTTCAACAAAATTCTGTGCTCCATCACTATATGGTCTTGAAAATCTACGAGTAAATCTTTATGATTATTATACATTGAAATTATTTTCATTTGGTAAATGGGATCATAATATCTAATTTCAAATGATAACCTTGATAATTGCAGCCACTCTTTGTCCATTATACGCAAAGCTACTATCCAAAACTAAGCATCGCAATATTCAAAAAATCGACGTGCAGGATTAAGCTCCAACTAACAGATAGTAACAGGACAAAGGTGAAATAGTAGAAAGAAGGCAGGTACATTCAAGATAGAAAACAAACTTGAAGAATTACATTTCATAAAATAATCTAAAGAAATAATATGGACACATGAGCTCAAGAATATTGACACAGATGCCAACCAATCCTAAGCTAAAGCGAAGAGATAAGGGCCAATTCTTCATAAGGGAAAAAGAGTAATAATTTTCATTAGTCTAAACAACGAGTACATGATTAAAATGATTAAAAGAAGGAAAAAGAAAATCTCGTACTAAAAGCAGGGAAAAAAATAGTTGTAAATGGACAAACACCAGCTTAAAATCTCTATAGGGTCTAGATCAATGATTAAAAGAAGGAAAAAGAAAACGTGTAAGCACCAAAAGAAGCAGCAGAAGAAAGCATGGGAATTTGCTGATCAAAATTTTCTGATCGATCATTTGGCCAAAAATTCTAACCTGGATCTGTAAGTCCAAGAAAATATGAATGCGTGCAAGAACTGGAAATTTTTTGGAAGATGGAAGTTACAAAAGAATTGGAAAATTTTACAAAATTAGTTAGCAAAAAGGAAACAATTATCTTTGTAGTTAGCAAAGTTAATCATCATTAGTACTGGAAATATAAAAAAGTAAATGAATCATACTGATTCAAACCATTTGTTTGAAACAAGTTACCCACTAGAGACAGAAAATTTAGGGAGTAGACGTTTCATGTTGAGAAAAGAAAAAAAGCTCCTCTGCTCTCTGCTGTAGATCTGTGCTTGAACAACAGTTCTGCACACTGAAAAAATAAGCAGACCACGGAGCTATGGCAGAGAAAACAAAGACATGTATTTCCAATTAGCAATTCCACATCAAAAAAGCTTGAATATACAACGAGCAAATGGTAACAGAGGTAAATTCAACATTGAAATATCGTACTAAAAGCAACATTATTACTTTCTTGGTTATCCAATTAGCAATTCCACATCAAAAAAGCTTGAATATACACAATTTTACCCCATTCAGAAGCATTCCTCACAATTCACAGAAACAATTTATCATTGAGGAATTGAAAAGAACTACAGCAAAGATTTATTACTTCAATCTCCATTAAATTTAGCTTTTCATGAATTAAAGAAAACAGGAGTTCACTTGTTCATTTACATTCACATATCTAGCATAAGACCAACTAACTAACTACAACCCAAAAAAACAAAAAAAACAAACCTTAAATAAGCACACCCCCCCCCCCCCCAAAAAAAAAAAAAAAAAATCCTTAAATAAGCACATCATAAACAAAATACGACTTGAACTAAAGCTTGCCTGACCTATCATCAAACGCTCCAAAGCCCAGATTGAACATGAAGTCTTTTATCTTTTATTCTGTCCTTTTCCATAATCTAATCTTCATCAGCAGATGGCTTTGAAGTCAAATTAAACATAGATTAAGGCGCTTATTAAAATTTATATATTAGCATATCCTTTACACACTTCTGTCCTTGGTGGCGTATTGGCCTTTTTTTACTTTTGGAATATGGTAAAGAAGTTCCACAAGTAGAATGTCTTGGTAAGTTACATAAGCCATTTTAAATCAAGGATAAAGACGCAGAAATCAAGCAGAAAGTATGGAATGCTAGGATGAAATTTACCAATCGGAAGACTGAAAGAGCTGTGGAACTAGCTGCTCCCTAGATCCAAGAGTAGTGGCTAGGTTTTCCAGATAGACAGATAAGGCAGCTTCAGCAGCACCTCCACCAGCAACTACCTATGTTTCGATAATATTGCAAAAAATCAAGTGAAACGTTGTCTTGAATTTTTTTTGTTTTTCTATTTAGGCTATAAAACATTAGCTTTCCAATTTGATGAACAAATCAACCAGCCAAATACATGAAGCCCATGCAGGTCGAATATACCTACCAGGAGGTACTTATCTATATAAGAATCACTTAAAAAATGGCAACATTTATACATAGTTGCTTAATTATACTATTTTTTCCCAATTCCAAAGAAAACTCGTGTGGTAATCATTTATGATGATATTGATTTACCTTAAATGATGTAAAAACAGGTACAAGCCCATAGTAAAATTAAAAAAAAAACAAAAAAAGAACTGCTGGGTGTAGAAGATTTGTTAAACAGAAGGAATGAATGGTGACAATTGACAACTGAGAGCAACAAAAACAAGGTTAATCTTCAGAATAGAATACAGCAACCATCAGGGTTTACCGTATTAGATTCCAGAGTTCTTTTGACAATGGATATAGCATCGTGCAAAGCCCTGTCTATCTCGTCGAGCATGAAATCATTGGCACCCTTGAGTATCAATGAGACCTAAAGAAAGCATATGATTCTGGCATATCAAATAATCCTCTAAAAATGTCCCCAATTTATCATGCATTCATCCTCAACACAACTACAAATTCGGGATTTCATGTCCAAATAAATAGTGCTCTTTCACAGCCAATTCTAAGAAATGCACAAAACAAAAATAGTAGTGAAAGCATATTTCCAAAGCTAACTTAGTTACAACAAATAAATCATTGATTAATTGACAAATCTTGTGAAAAATTAGGAGCTAGAAAAAGAAAATTCAAGAACCCAAAAACTTGCCCTTTTAAATGGGATTCACGGAATGAACAAGAAAATTAATTTTCAGATAGAACTTGAGTGCGGTTTAGGAATCAGAATCAAGGGGCTTCACCTTCTTCTTCTTCTTCTGCCGTCAAATCATTGGTGGAAATGTAGACTCGAAGTACTGCTGCCTACTGCCGCGTCTTGCGAAGTTCAAGGGCTCGAAGGTGCTGCGTCTAGGGCTCGAACGTAGGAGGCCGGTGGTCAGTGGTGGAAGGCGGCGAGATAGAGAGGAGAGACGAGCGGCACAGATCGCGTGGGAGTAAAACTCGAGTATTACTCTACCTATTTTACTCTTAGTCTCGTCCATTAATTGCCTAAAAGTAAAGGGCGAAAGATAACACTTTTTGCAACGTTTTATAAACGTTGCAAAAGACAGCTTGTTGGCAACGTTTATAAAATGTTGCCAAAGACAAAACTCTTTGCAACGTTTTATAAACGTTGCAAAAGACAGCTTTTGACAACATTTTATAAACATTGCCAAAGACAAAACTTTTTGCAAACGTTGCCAAAGACGGATTTTTGCAACGTTTTATAAACGTTGCCAAAGACAAAACTTTTTGCAACGTTTTATAAACGTTGCGAAAGATAAAACTTTTGGCAACATTAAATAAACGTTGCAAAAAGACGACATTAGCAACATTTACTTAAAAAATGTTACCAAAGCTCAATTATATTAAGCAATGGCAACATTCATGTATTTGAATGTTGCGATTGACCCCTTTAGCAACGTTTAATTAACAAATGTTGTCTTTTGCATGTTGCAAAAAGCTATTTTTGTTGTAGTGTATGTTTGGGAAGCACTTGTAAATGGTTTAATTTATAAATAGATAAAAATGAGTGATGGATAAGTGAATTGTAATAGTATTTATGATTACATTGGTACGTGAGGATGAAAATAAAGTTTGATCATTTATATGTTTTTTAGACAAAATTTGTCAAATGGAGACTAAGCCCCTGTTAGGTTTAGATAAAAATTAGTTTTTAGTAAATTTTTATAAATGCTTAAGAAATGTGTTGACAAAAATTGTGGCTAACGTAAATATGTGGTTGAAAACCAATTTGGAGAAAAATGAGATTTAAAAAATGAGGATCAAACATGAGCTAATTTATTTTCAGAAATTATTATTGTTAAACATTAGACTACTTTGACTAATAGAATAAACAATACTTTCTCCCACTTTTATTATCTTATTCTTCTCTTTTCTTTCTTATAATTTTGGTTCTTGTTCAATTGTGTCCATGTCAATAAATTTTCCAAAATACGCATTTTTAAATTATCAAAATGGAAATTGACAATCTGCCAAGAGTGTTAAGTGTACAAAAGTTACTAATCAATGATTGATATTTTATATGATATTTAAAGAAAATGTTGCATCCTTAATCCATTTCTAGTCGAAAAAGTAACCAATTCAACTTCGTGAACTAACCTGAGCACCTCTTTAATCCCAAAATTTTCATGGGATGCTTTATTATTTTTTTTTTCCAATGAAAACCAATTGAAGTCCTGTTTGCCACAAAAATTTTCAAAAAATTATTTCAAGTTAGTATTCTATAAGATAAAAAATAATAATAAATAAATAATTCATTTTTCACTTATGAAAATTTGTGCTAAGCAAGTTTTGAGTTTCTTCGCTCATGTAATTCAAATACTCTCCTAGCTTTGATTGATTGGTAAAAAGCCAAATATTATGATTAAAGGAAGAGAAATTTTGCTTTCTCGGTAATTGATACTTCATTTACTATTTAAAGAATTATCGTAAGTATCAATAGCTTATGCATATCGTGACTTAGTAAACAAATTGTAACTATTTACATCATCCTATAACAATTTTCATCTTAAGCAATTGTTGACTAGACCTAGACCAAGACTTATTCTAAGTAATGTTTAACATTGAAAAATAGTTAAACACAATGGCGAGGAATGAAATACTACAGAAAATTTAATCTTTCTTGATACAGCTACTTTGTGTGAAATTGAATTGTGTATTCTACCCATAACCTGGAGTTACGTGGAATATACCTTACATCAAGATTGAAAGTTCAATACCAAATTTTTAATTTTTTTTTTTCAAAATAAAAAAGAAGAAGCCAAGATTGATACTTTGACTTGGTGGGTTCCAAATCAATTTGCAATTGAAACTAACAATCTTAAATTAATCTGTCTCCTAATCTTGATTAGACATGAGTAAATTTCTTGGAATTGGCACTACCATTTTTAAATAATACCTTTGCTAATGCAAAGATTACACTCTAATCTTGATTAGACTTGATAGAGCTCATGTTTAGTGTAGATTAAGATTAAATTTTCAGTAGATTTTGATAGAAATTGACAAATGTGTAGTTGAAAAGTTATGAATTATGTGTAATATGCATTTAAAATTAATTTGTTGACCTTGACTTGAGATTTTAATTAAATTTTAGTTTACACCAAAAATAGCCTAAATTTTGTGAGCCAATTATTCCGTTATACTAATATAATTTCAAGCTTGATCTGAAAGGAGTAAATTTTCTAATATCTTTAAGTTGACTTGGTCAAGAGATCCTAACCATAACAAAATATGGTTCCGTTTGGATAATTTGAAAATAAGATCTGTACATTCTTAATATGAGAATTTCCTTACAAACTTTAGTCCTCTTCATAATTTTTACTTGGAAAATTAATACAAATTCTCTTATTTTTCTCATTAATTTTGAATTATTTAAATAAAAAAATTTTAACATCTCACTAAATTCATTGTACTACTACTGAAACAAAATCTCATTGTAATTAAATTAACTATTTTTTGTAATTCGTATTATGGGTTGATTAGACCTAATCTCAAACACTAAATCTTGACTAGACAGGAGTGAATTTTATAACTTCTCGATGGCTTAGTCAAGAAAAAGCTCCCATAGCAATAATGTTCTGTTTGGACATCTGGAATGTGAAAGTAACGCGTCTTTCCATAAGTACATTGTACATTTGGTTCAAACAAACAGACTTTAAGTTTTGACCGCAATGAGTCAATAGAGAGACGATACTGAGTTCTTCAAATAACACCTATTTCCTTCCTCAATGAAACAAAGAAGCCAAACCCCAAGAAAATGGAAAACCTATTTTCCATTGCTGTTTTTCCCTGTTTTCTCATTCTTTCTACATTAACGGCAGCATCAGCCCAGAAACAAAGATATGCTAATATTTCCCTTGGTTCCTCTTTAAATCCCAGTACAAATTCATCATGGTTGTCGCCTTCTGGACTTTATGCTTTTGGATTCTACAAGATAACCAATGGCTATGCTGTTGGAATTTTTATTGCTGGGATTCCAGAAAAGACTGTAGTGTGGACGGCCAACAGGGATGATCCAGTTTTTCCCAGCAACACCATTTTGTTATTAACCGATGATGGAAGGCTCATTTTGCAGCAGGAAGATAGAGATGACGAAATTATTGTGAATCCTGGCCAGTCTGTTGCTTCAGCTTCATTACTTGACAATGGCAATTTCGTGCTGTATGATTCCTCTCGGAGGATTAGATGGCAGAGTTTTGATCACCCGACCGACACTCTTTTGCCCGGCCAACGTCTCCCGGCTGGAGAAGAGATTTTGTCAAGTGCTTCAGAAACGAACCCTGCCAGAGGGATTTTCCGTCTCAAGATGCAAACTGATGGGAACCTGGTGCAATACCCTGTGGGAGCTGAAGACGGGCCTAATAATGCTTACTATTCATCAGCTACATATGGAATGGGTAATAATTTGTCGTTGAATCTTGATAATAATGGCCATCTTTATTTTTTCAATGGAAGCTCCGTTATCCGCAATTTAAGGACAGGACAATATCAAACAAATACTATATATCTCATGAGAATTGATGTGGATGGTATTTTTCGACTATATAACCGATCGCTGGATCGTCAAGGCAGCTGGATTGCAGAATGGTCATCCACAAAAGACAGATGTGCCCCAAAGGGTTTATGCGGGTTAAATAGTTTCTGTGATATAAAGGATGGAGTCTTAGGGTGCGAATGTCTTCCGGAATTCGATTATGTTAATCCAGGCGATTGGAGAGGATGCGAGAGGAATTCTGCCATGGAAGGTTGTAAAGCCAAGGATCAAAATGTCAGTTACGAAATCAAATCACTGCATGAGACATTGTGGCAAGACACCAATTATGCTGATGTAGAAGGTCTGACTAAAGAAGATTGTAGTAAAGCTTGTTTAGAGGACTGCGACTGTGGTGCAGCTCTCTTTCTAGGGAATCACTCTGAATATGGAAGATGCAAAAAGCAAAAGCTTCCATTGAGATACGGAAGAAGATTGCAAAGTGATGGATTGGGTGATGGTCAAAGAATTTCTCTTGTCAAGGTGAGCACAAGTGCGTCAGTTTCAGATAATTCAGCTAAAGAAATCAAGAAAAAACCAAAAATCTTAATCATTGGCATTTCGCTTGTTGCTTTGGCTGCCTTAATATTGGCAATTTCTTGGGTTTATGTCCACAGAAATCGTGTCGGGACCTGTACGATTTCCAACGATACAAATGTTGAACTGATTGAGGATGTTGGTTTACGAGCATTTACTTACTCAGAA
>NW_019263937.1:0-2135 GCF_002742605.1 Olea europaea var. sylvestris | reverse complement strand
TCAAACACGAAATGAAAAGCAAAAGCGAACAGTTGTGTAGCTTTAAGACTTGGGCTGTGCGCTTTTACCAATCGGAAAATTGTGGTGTTTTATAAGAGTTACAAACATGATAACAGTTGTGATTTTTCTTTGAATTTAGATTTAGATGATAAATTTTATGCTATAAAGCATCATCGGATACAACTATAATTGATAATATTATATTATGACTTTTTTTGTTATATATGAATATTATTCATATATTAAATTTCTATTGTTTTGCCCCCCATAACTCCGTTCTTGACTTAAGCTACTTTTCATACACTAGTTTGAGGTATTCACAAGTACTATCCGCTTAGTCATCACTCATTCTACTTATTTATAATTTAAACTGTTGATAAACACTTCTCAGACATGCCTTAAAATCAATACATCCTTTTTATCGACCCCATGCAAGCATTCACAAAATGGGGAACAACAAAGATACTTGTACATCCAGAACTGGACTAGGTTTCGGAATGCTTTCAATATCTTCAACTGAAGTTTCATTGACAAACCTAGTTGCTACCTTCAATATACTTGGTTTATGAAAATTACATCAATTTTTTTTTGTGTGTGTGTGATATTAGTTTTTGAATTTCCTTTCTATATTAACTAAAATAGAAAAAGAATATTCAAACGTTCATAACATCCCCCAAAAATAACCACCTGCTAATCACCAATCCATTTTTATGTTGGAAAAAAAAATGAGTAAATGGCTCACTTTTTGCAAAATTTTCGGTGGGATGATCAAAGTTGATCTGTGTTCTCCTCCGTGAGAGCATCAAAATCATATATTTACTTACCAAAATTGATAAATGGATGAATGAGAAATTGGAGCTCAAAGTTGACCACTGGAAGATGATTTATGTGGGAAAAATTGAGTTTGTCCCACACAGGAAAAATATGAAAGCAAAACCTGGTCAATGTTTATAAAATAAATATACAATGAAAAATATATTTAGGATTGATGGCCCACATTTTGTTTGATCAATCGTATGAAGAAGTGATGATAGGAAAGATCAATATTTTACTTGTAATTAAGTCTCTATTTGGTGTAGCTTAAAAAATAAATATTTAAGTTAAAGTCAAATATTAATTTTAATTACACGTTTCATGTCATCAACTTTTTTTGATTTTTTAATCATGTATTTCGTTACTTATAAATCTACTAAAATCTAATTACTATGTGAAATACGGGCAAAATCAATATAAAATCTGTATCAATTTTTCTCTTGGGGTGCTTTCTTTTTTTATTATAATGAAACTAATTGAGTTTGTGCCCAAGTTTAGAAAGAACCTAGATGGAAATATGTGCCCAAGTTTAGAAATTCTAAACTTATGAATACTAACAATAATTTTCATTTAAAAAATAAATTGAGCAATATATATAAAATTGAATAATGAAGAGTGTATTTTATTCCATTGTAAACTTGATTGTGAACTAGATTTTACGGGGTAGAAATGTTGAGATGGTGAAAGATACGAAACAATTCATCAAATAAAGCTATCGGCGTGGACTGAGAAGAAATGACGGAAGAAAGGGCAAAAGAGTTAAAGCATAAGGAGAACGGACGAGGGTCGCCACAACGCCACCGTGTGAACAGAGCTGTGGCATCGTAGCGGCACACAACAGGCACTGAGGCCCCACAGAAAGCAAAGACCCTACTTGTGACACAAATGAGGAGGCAACTATAAATACAAGTTTCCATATTTTTGAAGGGATTTCACACTTTGAGAAGAGGAGAACACAACTAGAGAATCAAAGAAGCAATTCAATGCAAGGAAAACATCAAAAAATTCATTGTTTGAAGCATTGATTGGAAGAGGAAGAAGATTTGGTTCAAGATTGACTTCTTTTTCTACATCTTTACAAAAAATCTGGTGATGTATTCAATAATAATCTATTATTTTTCCTCTTTCATTATGAACAACTAAAATTCTTGTTAGGGCGAATAATATAACCTACTTGGGACCATTTATTTTATTCAAGATTCTTGTTCTTTTATCTGTTATGCATTGAATTTGCTATGAATTTAATGCATTGAATTACTTGATCATTAATTCGATGATTTTGTGAATCTTTTACAAAACAGGAGGTGAGTTTAGGATTTAGA
>NW_019263936.1:8092-13570 GCF_002742605.1 Olea europaea var. sylvestris | reverse complement strand
TGTGTGTGTGTGTGTGTGTGTGAGAGAGAGAGAGAGAGAGAGAGAGAGAGAGAGAGAGAGAGAGTTTGCAAGTGATTTCCTATAGGCACTAAATTTTGCAATCCCCTCCCTCAAAGAAAATAAACAAGAAAGTAATCTATTTTTTGTGGCTAAAAATTTCGAAGCCAAGTCACAAATTTTTGGTTCCATATTTTCGTGGGTCCTAAAATTATTGAAATTAATATAATATTCCAGAAGTTTATCTGTGTGCAGGATGAGATTATGGATGAGTAATGGCTATTTATCCTAATTTACATCCGGCTGGTAGAAGCAAAATCCTTTTCATGCTTTTCTTTTGCTGATTGTCATATAATAAAATGAATCTGGCTGCACGTGAGGGGTGTGATGAAGGCAATTTAAATAAATATTTGTCTCTCTTCTCTAACAACTTAAACATTTGTTTGAGGTGGTTCAACATAAAACTTCTATGAATTTGATGTTGATGTGGTATTATTTGTTGAGTTATCTTTGTGCATTGGGCCCTAAAGAAAATGATTGTGAAAGTAATTATAGTTAACTATATAGTATGAAATAAGAAATTTGATTGTGCAATGTTCTGATTATGAAATGTTTTGGCTGTGTACTGACATAGGAGTCCAGCTCAAAGTGAGTCTTTGTCAGTCGAATCAGACCCTTCAGCAAGTTCTGGAAAACACCACAGCTTGTCAAATGGAGATCATCTCCAGTCATATGATGACATTGATCTGTTCAGTGTTTCTTGTCACGAGTCTAACCAAAGAAGCATGGAAAGCATAGCAACTGGATCCACACATGTAACTCAATTACCTGCTATTTCTGGATATGCTTACACTTTTAATGATACGTTAGTTTCCCAGACGAGGGAAGATGAGAGGTCATCTTCGCATGTGTCTAATGATCTTGACAGCAGTGTGGGTCATGGTTTGACAAGCGCAGAAGAGAAACTATTCGCGGAGGGCCTGTCACACCCCTCCAATAGTGACACAAATCATGATCTAAACTTTTTAGAGAAGCATGGCAAGCTGAAATCTACACTGAATAAACCATTTATAACTATATCTGATATCAGCCTCAGAACTAAGCCTTCTGGACTGCCACCACCTTCAAGACCGCCACCTGCCTTTGCTGTTAAAAATGGAGAATCTGATAGACCAAATGCAAAACTTAAAGCTTTTAATGATTCTGTCTTTGAACGGAGTGACAGTTCGTCACTGTTCTTTGATGTGGAAGTAGATGCATCTTCATCTACTGAAGCCACGAAAGATGCAACGGAGAAAGCTCAAGCACAACATAGAAATACAAAAGAATCAGTGGAGAAAAACAAAGGCATCCAGAGTCATATTAAACCGCATCTGGTTAATGATATTGAAGTAGAGAGAAAAACAAGCAATACATTAAATGCAACCAGCAGATTTAAGGATGAGACGTTGGAACAATCACATGCAAAAGAAGCCAAAGTACCAAAACCTGTTGTTGAAGAAAAAAGTTCGATCGAGAGTAATGAGGTAATTTTAGATTCCGTAGTTGGGAAAAATCATATTCATTTTGTCGAAAAATCTGTGGACACTGTTGCATGGAGTGAAGCAACTGATTTTTTTGAAGTTATTGATACAAGTCTACCCAGGAGGGCTTCTAAAATAGATGATGGCAACATTTTGGTCCAAAATATGAGGCCACATTCATATAGACAGCAAGAGAAAGCAGGCACTGAAGCACATGACCTGACGGAAGACTGTAAAAACTCTAAATTAGTAAAGGAAGCTCCTAAATTGGATGAAGACAGGAATCAGCTTGAAATGGATATGGACATATGTGATTGGGCTTATAACAAAGGAAGATTAGTAGCAACGAAGAAATTGAGCCATCAGGAGCTTCAAGAGGAATTACAATTGGATGAGATGATCTGCAAATTTGACTTGAATGACAGGAAAACAAAGGTGATCCAGCAACATGGACAAAGTGAAAAGGTATTGATTGACCCTGATGAAAGTGTGGACAAGCTGACAGAAGCTTGGTACCATTTGAATGAAGTGGAAGCACAACAGAAACTAAAGTCTGGCACCAAAAGAATAGAAAGCAAGATGATGTGCAAAGATGCTCGTTTGGGGAAAGAAAAGGGAATGATACTCAAAGAAAACATTGAGAGAGAGAAACGTGAGAGAAGACTTGAACAGGCTGTTGAGCACGCAGAACCTGGAAAAAGAGCAAGAGAGAACCTAGAGCAGGAAGAAAGAGAGAAGCAACAATGGAAGGCTTGTGAAATAGAAGAAAACAATAATAGAAATAATTTTTCTCGTGAAAGAAAAGGCAAAAAAAACACACCAAAAGAAACTTTTGAGCTGAAGGGGCATGAGAAGAGACTGGAAGGGGCTGTTAAGCACGAAAGGAGTGATAAGAAGTCTAACATGGGTCTTGGGAAAGGAAAGAACTGTAGAGATGAACAACTAGATTCGAGAGCATGTGGGGGAAAAGAGAGACTTGTAGAGTCTCATAAGCAGGAGGAAAATGAAGTGGAATGCAGAGGGATTGCTCAAAGCAAAAATATTAAAAAGGATTTACGGGAGGATCACGAAAGCAATGAGATTAAGGAAAGACTAAGTGATGCATATGGGAGGGAAGAGTGTGACAAAGAGTTTTGGACACAAAAAGATGACAAGAGATCAGTGATGATTTTCAAGGAGGAAGAAATTGTGAAGAGATCACAAGCAGCTTGTGATATTGAAGGGAATAAGAACTTCAGCGACGATGCTGGTATGTGGGATGAACTGAGTGGGCAGGACATAGAAATTGAGCTTACTGATGGGAATAGACATGATGGGGAAGTGATAAATGATCAGGAAAAGAATGTGTTCGCGGAGGCTGGTAATTTGGAGGCATTTGATGGAGAATATGAATATGATGAAGGGACCCTACTAGAAACTCTTCTGACTGGGAAACATGATAGTCCTAGAGAACTGGAAGAAACTAGAACTGCCGTTGCTAGTGAAGAAAATGAGAAGTTGGTTACTGAATGCAAAAGCAGTGATTCTGAATCCAATAATGGAACCAATCGCTTGTTTGAAGGAAAATTCAACTCTTCTACCCAGAATAGAGATGACTTCGAAGATGAGAAGGGTGAAAACAACTTGGCAGAGTCAACTTTTCTACCTGAACACATTACAAATTCAAAGATAGCTGAAGTTTGCTTGGGGAATACGTGTTATATGCCAGAGAAATCAGCGTCTGAAATTGTACCTAATCATGAAAATGAGACTGCAGTTGCTCGTAAAGAAGAGAGTGGGAAGGGCATCAAGGGTGTTCCATCCAGCATCAATAAGAACGAGACGAGCGATAAGTCTATATCAGGTCATGTGGCCACAGTGTTGGTTAAAAATGGGGAAAAGATGGTAGGTGCTTCATCGTTTGTGTTAGAAGAAAGAGAGAACAAACTAAAACTGCATCAACAAGGTCCAAGCCATAGCACAGAAAGAAAAGAGAAGAATTTGAATGAGACCCTTACTACAAAAGACCAAAAAGTAGATGGAAGACTACAAAGGGAAAGAGAACGGGAAAATGAAAGTATGAGAAAATTGGAAGAAGAAAGGGAGAGAGAAAGAGAAAGAGAAAAGGACAGGATGTCTCTGGGCATAGCAGCCCTTGAAGCTCATGAAAGATCATATGCTGAAGCTCGTGCGAGAGCAGAAAGAGCTGCAGTGGAGAGAGCTACTGCTGAAGCAAGACAACGAGCTATGTCAGAGGCTCGAGAAAGATTAGAGAGGGCAACTGTGGAAGCTAGGCTCAGGGCAGATCGTACTCCGGTAGAGAGGGCAGCTGTTGAGGCCTGGCAGCGTGCTGTTAAAAAATCATTGCTCGAGAAGAATACCTTTGAGGTCCGGGAACAAGTAGAAAGATCTGTTCATGATAAATTTTCAGGTTATTCCAGACGTCCTGAAATGAGGGATACTTCTCTATCTGTGAGTGCTCTTCATTGTATTTATTGCTCTAACGCATTTCTACAGATGTTTGATGAGTTTTATTTGTAGGAACATCATGACCATCATTTTCGAAGTACAGGAAACTCGAATGGATTGAGATATTCATATTCTTCAGCACATGTTGGTATGTGAGATATGATCATCATTTTCTAATATATATGAGAACTTAATTATGATCTACCTTTTGATTTACCACAATGTATTTGCCTAGAATAATCCTGAAAAAGTGCCTTTTGGCTTGTTTGGCTTCTAGCTTATACATTTTAAACTTTGTAGGAGCTGAAGGCGAATCACCTCAGAGATGTAAAGCTCGGTTAGAGAGATACCAGAGAACAGCTGAGCGTGCAGTGCGTGTTTTCTTTTCATAATGTTTATCACTCCCTTTTTTTGTAATATTCTTCTTTTAGTTGCTTGATCTTGAGCTTTTCCATGTGCCATTTTAGGCTAAAGCCCTGGCAGAGAAAAATATGCGCGATATTCTTGCTCAACGAGAACAACAAGAGAGGAATGTATGCATCCTTATCTGAGTAACATCTGATCTATGACTAATATTGCATATGATCTCATGTCAAAATATTTCAAATGTGCAGAGAGTTGCGGAAATTCTGGATGTTGAGGTGAAGAGATGGTCAAGTGGAAAAGAAGGAAATCTCCGTGCATTGCTTTCGACTTTGCAATATGTATGGCCATCCCTTGTCTTTGTGCAGGATAAATACTAAATGATTCACTTTTGTACATGAATGCTATTTGTTGTGCATTGTCTTATCTTTTTTGTCCCTGTCCTCTGATATGAGATGGTAGAAATGGAGAAAAGGGGAAAATCCTGAAATTACCATGAAAGGTTATTGTGGTTTCCCATAAGCCATAACAGGTTCCTGCTCCTGAACCAAGGTTAACATGTTTGGGTCTCAAATGAGATGACGGAAAACAGGCACAGATATGATTGATAATCAATTCTATTATTTGGAGTTGGCAAAATGGATGATGTGAAAGTAAACTGGGAAAACTGACAGAACTTTTGGGCTCTGTTGGAATTTTATTGCTATAGTACGTAAAAGAATGGCAAACTTTAAAAAATCAGTTGGGCAAGAACTCTTGTATCTCTGTTGTCAGGAGAATAATGACGTGAAGAGAATCAAGAATGAAAAGAATTCGTGACAAACTCTCATATTCCTGTCATTGAATTGAATGAATTCTCTCTCCTTTTCACCAAATTGGATATGCTTTTTTTATGGCTTAAAAACTGCTGGTAAGCTTTGCAAATACAATCTCTCATCAGGGACCGCCTTGTATATTGTCATGCATCCTCTTTAGGAAGAAATGGACGAGTAGGAAAATGAACTTTATCGCAAGTAATGTTTCTTTCGTTAAGTTCTCGTGACTGTAAATTTTACTTTTTGGTGCAATTTTCCATTTAAACTTTTGGGTTGATGCTCTTTCTTGGTTAACATCAGACAGCATATAGCTTCTGCACTTCAGGTTTTGA
>NW_019263936.1:0-1426 GCF_002742605.1 Olea europaea var. sylvestris | reverse complement strand
AAACCCTTTATCTTCCTTCTTTTTAAATATTCAATGGCTTTTCATTTTGTCTTTTTACTTTACACTATTTTCTCTCAAAGCACTAAGGAATTCTGAGCACGCCCTGTCGATCGTTTGAGTAAGGTTGTCCTTCGAGTTCCCAGGTATTCCTTCGCTTCTTTACTTAGTCCGTTTGTTTTGTTATTTTCCATGAGTTCGGACGAGTCGAGGGGTCAATCCTGGAGAAATCAACAGGAAGAATCCATCTCTTCTACTTCTAGTTCGTCCTCGGGGTGTAGAGAGATTTTTACTCCTGTTTTTATTTCTGTTGCTAAGCCTGTTACTTTGGCTCGTCCTGGGGAGATGGGGCGAGATAGGGTAGACGAGGAGGTGGGTTCCCCTATTGGTAGTGAAGGGAACGACCAGTTGGAGTAGGGGGCTGGTTCTTATAAGTCGGTAGTTACATGTGATATGTTAGCTAGCTGGAGGGCAAAATATGATATTACGAGTTCGGTAATTATGATAATCCCTGAACCATCTAACCGTGCTGACACTCCCCTATGGGATGTGTCGCATTGAATTCTGCCATCTTTCAAGCCGGGCTGAGATTACCTATTCCTAAGGTTATCCGTAAGTTCTTGTCTTCTTGGGGCATAGCTCCGACCCAGTTGTGCCCAAATGGGTGGCGAACTATGATCGCCACGCTTATTCTGTGGGATAGATTAGGTAACCTTGAGCTTACGGTTGAGCAGTTTAACTCTTTATTTACTTTTAAGGAGGATGAGAAGAACATGGGTTGATGGTACACAAGTATTAGGCCAAGGACGGGAGGTTCTCTGGTTTTAGACACCCCTCCTCGATTAAGAAATGGAAGGAAGAGTGGTTCTACGTGTCGGGGGAGTAACAGTTTCATTTTGCCGAGGTGAATAGGGACGGCGTGGTCCTAGCGCTTTATCACTCATTATGTAAGTAACTGCCTCTTGGTGTTTTGACCTAGATTGTATTCCGAACGGCTCTAATTGATATTATGTTACTGTGCATATTACAAGAGGCCTACACTGAAGAAAGATACTCAGAGGCGAGCGGAAGCAATTCGTGCATTGCCGAAGAAATAGAGATCTTGCAAATTTTTGCTTTCGAATTCCAACATTTTTCAGGTCGGCTTGATTCAAACCAGGGTGCCGGGGCCTACCACCGTCGCAGCATCTACATCGATTCTGACCAATTCAGGTCGGTTTTGATTGGTTTATTGAGGTGATATTTGTTAGAGTTGAGTACTGACATATTTTTTTGTTTACAGCTCACAATTCAGAAATGTTGGGATACAAAGCGGCGAAAGCTGCGGCCATAGCGAAGGCCAAGAAGAGGGACGTCCCAGAACGGGATGAAAGTCTTTCTGAGGAAGTGGAGGACGAGGTCCCCTTGAAGAGGAACCATACTGGTACGC
>NW_019263935.1:0-13571 GCF_002742605.1 Olea europaea var. sylvestris | reverse complement strand
TTCAGCGTAACTTTTGCACACGGTGTCCGTTTCGGGCCCATAAGTACTTTTTGGAAGTGTAGCGACCGTTTTGGATTGAACTCGCAACTTCGTCGTGACGTATGAGGGATTTTAGGGATTTTTCGAAAGAATGAGCTCTTGGATATTTGGAACGCTTGGAGAGTCGGCGCACGAAAAATTGAGCTTAACTTTTGTCCACGGTGTCCGTTTCGGGGCCATAAGTACATTTTGGAAATGTAGCGACCGTTTTGGATTGAACTCAAAACTTCGTCGTGACGTATGAGGGATTTTAGCGATTTTTCAAAAAATGTGCACTTGCATATTTGGAACGCTTGGATAGTCGGCGTACGGGGAATTGAGCATAACTTTTGCACACGGTGTCCGTTTCGGACCCATAAGTACTTTTTGGAAATGTAGCGACCGTTTTGGATTGAACCTAAGACTTCGTCGTGACGTATGAGGGATTTCGGCCATTTTTTGAAAGAATGAGCACTTGTATATTTGGAATGCTTGGAGAGTCGGCGTACGAAGAATTCAGCGTAACTTTTGCACACCGTGTCCGTTTCGAGCCCATAAGTACTTTTTGGAAATGTAGCCACCGTTTTAAATCGAACTCACAACTTCGTCTTGACGTATGAGGGATTTTAGTGATTTTTCGGAAGAATGAGCTCTTGGATATTTGGAATGCTTGGAGAGTCGGCGTACGAAGAATTCAGCGTAACTTTTGCACACGGTGTCCGTTTCGGGTCCATAAGTACTTTTTGGAAGTGTAGCGACTGTTTTGAATTGAACTCACAACTTCGTCGTGACATATGAGGGATTTTAGTGATTTTTCGGAAGAATGAACACTTGGAAATTTGGAACGCTTGGAGAGTCGGCGTACGAAGAATTGAGCGTAACTTTTGTCCACGGTGTCCGTTTCGGGCCCATAAGTACTTTTTGGAAATGTAGCGACCATTTTGGATTGAACTCACAACTTCGTCGTGACGTATGAGGGATTTTAGCGATTTTTCAAAAGAATGAGCCCTTGCATATTTGGAACGCTTGAATAGTGGAGTACGGAGAATTGAGCGTAACTTTTGCACACGGTGTCCGTTTCGGGCCCATAAGTACTTTTTGGAAATGTAGCGACCATTTTGGATTGAACTCAAGACTTCATCGTGACGTATGAGGGATTTTAACCATTTTTCGAAAGAATGAGCAATTACATATTTGGAACACTTGGATAGTTTGCGTACGGAGAATTGAGCGTAACTTTTGCACACGGTGTCCATTTCGGGCCCATGAGTACTTTTTGGAAATGTAGCGGCCATTTTGGATTGAACTTAAGACTTCATCGTGACGTATGAGGGACTTCGGCCATTTTTCAAAAGAATGAGTACTTGCATATTTGGAACGCTTGGAGAGTCGGCGTACGAAGAATTCAGCGTAACTTTTACACACAGTGTCCGTTTCGGGCCCATAAGTACTTTTTGGAAATGTAGCGACCGTTTTGGATTGAACTTAAGACTTCATCGTGACGTATGAGGGATTTTGGCCATTTTTCGAAAGAATGAACACTTGCATATTTGGAACGCTTGGATAGCCGGCGTACGAAGAATTCAGCGTAACTTTTGCACACGGTGTCCATTTCGGGCCCATGAGTACTTTTTGGAAATGTAGCGGCCATTTTGGATTGAACTTAAGACTTCATCGTGACGTATGAGGGATTTTGGCCATTTTTCGAAAGAATGAACACTTGCATATTTGGAACGCTTGGATAGCCGGCGTACGAAGAATTCAGCGTAACTTTTGCACACAGTGTCCGTTTCGGGCCCATAAGTACTTTTTGGTAATGTAGCGACCGTTTTGGATTGAACTCAAAACTTCGTCGTGACGTATGAGGGATTTTAGCGATTTTTCAAAAGAATGAGCACTTGCATAGTTGGAACGCTTGAATAGTCGGCGCACGGAGAATTGAGCGTAACTTTGGCACACGGTGTCCGTTTCGGGCCCATAAGTACTTTTTGGTAATGTAGCGACCGTTTTGGATTGAACTTAAGACTTCATCGTGACGTATGAGGGATTTTAGTCATTTTTTGAAAGAATGAGCAATTGCATATTTGGAACGCTTGGATAGTTGGCGTACGGATAATTGAGCGTAACTTTTGCACACGGTGTCCGTTTCGGGCCCATGAGTACTTTTTGGAAATGTAGCGGCCATTCTGGATTGAACTTAAGACTTCATCGTGACGTATGAGGGATTTCGGCCATTTTTCGAAAGAATGAGCACTTGCATATTTGGAACGCTTGGAGAGTCGGCGTACGAAGAATTCAGCGTAACTTTTCCACACAGTGTCCATTTCGGGCCCATAAGTACTTTTTGGAAATGTAGCGACCGTTTTGGATTGAACTTACAACTTCGTCGTGACATATGAGGGATTTTAGTGATTTTTCGAAAGAATGAGCTCTTGGGTATTTGGAATGCTTGGAGAGTCGGCGCACGAAAAATTGAGCTTAACTTTTGTTCACGGTGTCCGTTTCGGGCCCATAAGTACTTTTTGGAAATGTAGCGACCGTTTTGGATTGAACTCAAAACTCCGTCGTGACGTATGAGGGATTTTAGCGATTTTTCAAAAGAATGAGCACTTGCATATTTGGAACGCTTGGATAGTCGGCGTACGGAGAATTGAGCGTAACTTTTGCACACTGTGTCCGTTTTGGGCCCATAAGTACTTTTTGGAAATGTGGCGACCGTTTTGGATTGAACCTAAGACTTCGTCGTGACGTATGAGGGTTTCGGCCATTTTTCGAAAGAATGAGCACTTGCATATCTGGAATGCTTGGAGAGTCGGCGTACGAAGAATTCAGCGTAACTTTTGCACACAGTGTCCGTTTCGAGCCCATAAGTACTTTTTGGAAATGTAGCCACCGTTTTAAATCGAACTCACAACTTCGTCTTGACGTATGAGGGATTTTAGTGATTTTTCGGAAGGATGAGCTCTTGGATATTTGGAGTGCTTGGAGAGTCGGCGTACGAAGAATTCAGCGTAACTTTTGCACACGGTGTCCGTTTCGGGTCCATAAGTATTTTTTGGAAGTATAGCGACCGTTTTGGATTGAACTCACAACTTCGTCGTGACGTATGAGGGATTTTAGTGATTTTTCGGAAGAATGAACACTTGGAAATTTGGAACGCTTGGAGAGTCGGCGTACGAAGATTTCAGCGTAACTTTTGCACACGGTGTCCGTTTCGGGCCCATAAGTACTTTTTGGAAATGTAGCGACCGTTTTGGATTGAACTCACAACTTCATCGTGACGTATGAGGGATTTTAGCGATTATTCGAAAGAATGAGCACTTGCATATTTCGAACGCTTGGAGAGTCGGCGTACGAAGAATTCAGCGTAACTTTCGCACACGGTGTCCGTTTCGGGCCCATAAGTACTTTTTGGAACTGTAGCTACCGTTTTGGATTGAACTTAAGACTTCGTCGTGACGTATGAGGGATTTCGGCCATTTTTCGAAAGAATGAGCATTTGCATATTTGGAACGCTTGGAGAGTCGGTGGACGAAGAATTCAGCGTAACTTTTGCACACAGTGTCCGTTTCGGGCCCATAAGTACTTTTTGGAAATGTAGCGACCGTTTTGGATTGAACTCACAACTTCGTCGTGACGTATGAGGGATTTTTGTGATTTTTCGAACGAATGAGCTCTTGGATATTTGGAACGCTTGGAGAGTCGGCGTACGAAGAATTCAGCGTAACTCTTGCACACGGTGTCCGTTTCGGGCCCATAAGTACTTTTTGGAACTGTGGCGACCGTTTTCGATTGAACTTAAGACTTCGTCGTGACGTATGAGGGATTTCGGCCATTTTTCGAAAGAATGAGCACTTGCATATTTGGAACGCATGGAGAGTCGGCGTACGAAGAATTCAGCGTAACTTTTGCACACGGTGTCCGTTTCGGGTCCATAAGTATCTTTTGGAAGTGTAGCGACCATTTTCGATTGAACTCACAACTTCATCGTGACGTATGAGGGATTTTAGTGATTTTTTGGAAGAATGAACACTTGGAAATTTGGAATGCTTGGAGAGTCGGCGCACGAAAAATTGAGCTTAACTTTTGTCCACGGTGTCCGTTTCAGGCCCGTAAGTACTTTTTGGAAATGTAGCGACCGTTTTGGATTGAACTCAAAACTTCGTCGTGACGTATGAGGGATTTTAGCGATTTTTCAAAAGAATGAGCACTTCCATATTTGGAACGCTTGGACAGTCTGCGTACGGAGAATTGAGCGTAACTTTTGCACACGGTGTCCGTTTCGGGCCCATAAGTACTTTTTGGAAATGTAGCGACCGTTTTGGATTGAACTTAAGACTTCATCGTAACGTATGAGGGATTTTGGCCATTTTTGGAATGAATGAGCACTTGCATATTTGGAACGCTTGGAGAGTCGGCGTACGAAGAATTCAGCGTAACTTTTGTCCACGGTGTCCGTTTCGGGCCCATAAATACTTTTTGGAAATGTAGCGACCATTTTGGATTGAACTCACAACTTCATCGTGACGTATGAGGGAGTTTAGCGATTTTTCAAAAGAATGAGCACTTGCATATTTGGAACCCTTGGAGAGTCGGCGTACGAAGAATTCAGCGTAACTTTTGCACACGGTGTCCGTTTCGGGCCCATAAGTACTTTTTGGAAATGTAGCGACCGTTTTGTATTGAACTTAAGACTTCATCGTGACGTATGAGGGATTTCGGCCATTTTTCGAAAGAATGAGCACTTGCATATTTGGAACGCTTGGAGAGTCGACGTATGAAGAATTCAGCGTAACTTTTGCATTCAGCGTCCGTTTCGGGCCCATAAGTAATTTTTGGAAATGTAGCGACCGTTTTGTATTGAACTCATAACTTCGTCGTGACGTATGAGGGATTATAGTGATTTTTCGAAAGAATGAGCTCTTAGATATTTGGAACGCTTGGAGAGTCGGCGCACGAAAAATTGAGCTTAACTTTTGTCCACGGTGTCCGTTTCGGGCCCATAAGTACTTTTGGGAAATGTAGCGACCATTTTGGATTGAACTTAAGACTTCGTCGTAACGTATGAGGGATTTCGGCCGTATTTGGAAAGAATGAGCACTTGCATATTTGGAACGCTTGGAGAGTCGGCGTACGAAGAATTCAGCGTAACTTTTGTCCACGGTGTCCGTTTCGGGCCCATAAATACATTTTGGAAATGTAGCGACCGTTTTGGATTGAACTCACAACTTCATCGTGACGTATGAGGGATTTTAGCGATTTTTCAAAAGAATGAGCACTTGCATATTTGGAACGCTTGGAGAGTCGGCGTACGAAGAATTCAGCGTAACTTTTGTCCACGGTGTCCGTTTCGGGCCCATAAATACTTTTTGGAAATGTAGCGACCGTTTTGGATTGAACTCACAACTTCGTCGTGACGTATGAGGGATTTTAGCGATTTATCAAAAGAATGAGCACTTGCATATTTGGAACGCTTGGAGAGTCGGCGTACGAAGAATTCAGCGTAACTTTTGCACACAGTGTCCGTTTCGGGCCCATAACTACTTTATGGAAATGTAGCGACCGTTTTGGATTGAACTCACAACTTCGTCGTGACGTATGAGGGATTTTAGCGATTATTCGAAAGAACGAGCACTTGCATATTTGGAACGCTTGGAGAGCCGGCGTACGAAGAATTCAGCGTAACTTTTGCACACGGTGTCCGTTTCGGGCCCATAAGTACTTTTTGGAACTGTAGCGACCGTTTTAGATTGAACTTAAGACTTCATCGTGACGTATGAGGTATCTCGACCATTTTTCGAAAGAATGAGCACTTGCATATTTGGAACGCTTGGAGAGTCGGCGTACGAAGAATTCAGCGTAACTTTTGCCCACGTGTCCGTTTCGGGCCCATAAGTACTTTTTAGAAATATAGCGACCGTTTTGGATTGAACTCACCACTTCATCGCGACGTATGAGGGATTTTAGCGATTTTTCGAAAGAATGAGCACTTGGATATTTAGAATGCTTGGAAAGTCGACGTACGAAGAATTGAGCGTAACTTTTGCCCACGTGTCCGTTTCGGGCCCATAAGTACTTTTTAGAAATATAGCGACCGTTTTGGATTGAACTCACCACTTCATCGCGACGTATGAGGGATTTTAGCGATTTTTCGAAAGAATGAGCACTTGGATATTTAGAATGCTTGGAAAGTCGACGTACGAAGAATTGAGCGTAACTTTTGCCCACGTGTCCGTTTCGGGCCCATAAGTACTTTTTAGAAATATAGCGACCGTTTTGGATTGAACTCACCACTTCATCGCGACGTATGAGGGATTTTAGCGATTTTTCGAAAGAATGAGCACTTGGATATTTAGAATGCTTGGAAAGTCGACGTACGAAGAATTGAGCGTAACTTTTGCCCACGTGTCCGTTTCGGGCCCATAAGTACTTTTTGGAAATGTAGCGACCGTTTTGGATTGAACTCACGACTTCGTCGTGACGTACGAGAGATTTTAGCGATTTTTCAAAAGAATGCGCACTTGCATATTTTGAACGCTTGGATAGTCGGCATACGAAGAATTCAGCGTAACTTTTGCACACGATGTCCGTTTCGGGCCCACAAGTACTTTTGGGAAATGTAGCGACCGTTTTGGATTGAACTTAAGACTTGGTCGTGACGTATGAGGGATTTTAGCCATTTTTTGAATGAATGAGCAATTGCATATTTGGAACGCTTGGATAGTTGGCGTACGGAGAATTGAGCGTAACTTTTGCACACGGTGTCCGTTTCGGGCCCATGGGTACTTTTTGGAAATGTAGCGGCCATTTTGGATTGAACTTAAGACTTCATCGTGACGTATGAGGGATTTTAGCGATTTTTCGAAACAATGAACACTTGCATATTTGGAACGCTTGGATAGTCGACGTACGAAGAATTCAGCATAACTTTTGCACCCGATGTCCGTTTCGGGCCCACAAGTACTTTTGGGAAATGTAGCGACCGTTTTGGATTGAACTTAAGACTTCGTCATGACGTATGAGGGATTTCGGCCGTATTTGGAAAGAATGAGCACTTGCAGATTTGGAACGCTTGGAGAGTCGGCGTACGAAGAATTCAGCGTAACTTTTGTCCACGGTGTCCGTTTCGGGCCCATAAATACTTTTTGGAAATGTAGCGACCGTTTTGAATTGAACTTAGCACTTCGTCGTGACGTATGAGGGATTTCGACCATTTTTCGAAAGAATGAGCACTTGCATATTTGGAACGCTTGGAGAGTCGGCGTACGAAGAATTCAGCGTAACTTTTGCACACAGTGTCCGTTTCGAGCCCATTAGTACTCTTTACAAATGTAACGACCGTTTTGGATTGAACTCACTACTTCATCGTGACGTGTAAGGGAGTTTAGCGATTTTTCAAAAGATTGAGCACTTGCATATTTGGAACGCTTGGAGAGTCGGCATACGAAGAATTCAGCGTAACTTTTGCACACGGTGTCCGTTTCGGGCCCATAAGTACTTTTTGGAAATGTAGCCACCGTTTCGGATTGAACTCACAACTTCGTCGTGACGTATGAGGGATTTTAGCGATTTTTCGAAAGAATGAGCACTTGCATATTTGGAACGCTTGGATAGTCGGCGTACGAAGAATTCATAATAACTTTTGCACACGATGTCCGTTTCGGGCCCACAAGTACTTTTGGGACATGTAGCGACCGTTTTGGATTGAACTTAAGACTTCGTCGTGACGTATGAGGGATTTCGACCGTATTTGGAAAGAATGAGCACTTGCAGATTTGGAACGCTTGGAGAGTCGGCGTACGAAGAATTCAGCGTAACTTTTGTCCACGGTGTCCGTTTCGGGCCCATAAATACTTTTTGGAAATGTAGCGACCGTTTTGGATTGAACTTAAGACTTCGTCGTGACGTATGAGGGATTTCGGCCATTTTTTGAGAGAATGAGCACTTGCATATTTGGAACGCTTGGATAGTCGGCGTACGAAGAATTCATAATAACTTTTGCACACGATGTCCGTTTCGGGCCCACAAGTACTTTTGGGACATGTAGCGACCGTTTTGGATTGAACTTAAGACTTCGTCGTGACGTATGAGGGATTTCGGCCATTTTTTGAGAGAATGAGCACTTGCATATTTGGAACGCTTGGATAGTCGGCGTACGAAGAATTCATAATAACTTTTGCACACGATGTCCGTTTCGGGCCCACAAGTACTTTTGGGACATGTAGCGACCGTTTTGGATTGAACTTAAGACTTCGTCGTGACGTATGAGGGATTTTAGCGATTTTTCGAAAGAATGAGCTCTTGGATATTTGGAACGCTTGGAGAGTCGGCGTACGAAAAATTGAGCGTAACTTTTGTCCACGGTGTCTGTTTCGGGCCCATAAGTGCTTTTTGGAAATGTATCGACCGTTTTGGATTGAACTCAAAACTTCGTCATGAAGTATGAGGGATTTTAGCGATTTTTCAAAAGAATGAGCACTTGCATATTTGGAACGCTTGGATAGTCGGCGTACGGAGAATTGAGCGTAACTTTTGCACACGATGTCCGTTTCGGGCCCATAAGTACTTTTTGGAAATGTAGCGACCATTTTGGATTGAACTTAAGACTTCCTTGTGACGTATGAGAGATTTTGGCCATTTTTCGATAGAATGAGCACTTGCATATTTGGAATGCTTGGATAGTCAGCGTACGGAGAATTGAGCGTAACCTTTGCACACGACGTCGGTTTCTGACCCATAAGTACTTTTTGGAAATGTAGCAACCATTTTGGATTGAACTTAAGACTTCATCGTGACGTATGAGGGATTTCGGCCATTTTTCGAAAGAATGAGCACTTGCATATTTGGAACGCTTGGAGAGTCGGCGGACGAAGAATTCAGCGTAACTTTTGCACACAGTATCCGTTTCGGGCCCATAAGTACTTTTTGGAAATGTAGCAACCATTTTGGATTGAACTTAAGACTTCATCGTGACGTATGAGGGATTCCGGCCATTTTTCGAAAGAATGAGCACTTGCATATTTGGAACGCTTGGAGAGTCGGCGGACGAAGAATTCAGCGTAACTTTTGCACACAGTATCCGTTTCGGGCCCATAAGTACTTTTTGGAAATGTAGCGACCGTTTTGGAATGAACTCACCACTTCGTCGTGACGTATGAGGGATTTTAGTGATTTTTCGAACGAATGAGCTCTTGGATATTTGGAATGCTTGGAGAGTCGGTGCACGAAAAATTGAGCTTAACTTTTGTCCACGGTGTCCGTTTCGGGCCCATAAGTACTTTTTGGAAATGTAGCGACCGTTTTGGATTGAACTCAAAACTTCGTCGTGACGTATGAGGGATTTTAGCGATTTTTCAAAAGAATGAGCACTTGCATATTTGGAACGCTTGGATAGTCGGCCTACGAAGAATTCAGCGTAACTTTTGCACACGATGTTCGTTTCGGGCCCACAAGTACTTTTGGGAAATGTAGCGACCGTTTTGGATAGAACTTAAGACTTCGTCGTAACGTATGAGGGATTTTGGCCATTTTTGGAAAGAATGAGCACTTGCATATTTGGAACGCTTGGAGAGTCGGCGTACGAAGAATTCAGCGTAACTTTTGTCCACGGTGTCCGTTTCGGGCCCATAAATACTTTTTGGAAATGTAGCGACCGTTTTGGATTGAACTCACAACTTCATCGTGACGTATAAGGGAGTTTAGCGATTTTTCAAAAGAATGAGCACTTGCATATTTGGAACCCTTGGAGAGTCGGCGTGCGAAGAATTCAGCGTAACTTTTGCACACGGTGTCCGTTTCGGGCCCATAAGTACTTTTTGGAAATGTAGCGACCCTTTTGTATTGAACTTAAGACTTCATCGTGACGTATGAGGGATTTCGGCCATTTTTTGAAAGAATGAGCACTTGCATATTTGGAACGCTTGGAGAGTCGGCGTACAAAGAATTCAGCGTAACTTTTGCATACAGTGTCCGTTTCGGGCCTATAAGTACTTTTTGGAAATGTAGCGACCGTTTTGGATCGAACTCACAACTTCGTCGTGACCTATGAGGGATTTTAGCGATTTCACGATAGAATGATCTCTTGGATATTTGGAATGCTTGGAGAGTCGGCGTACGAAAAATTGAGCTTAACTTTTGTCCACGGTGTCCGTTTCGGGCCCATAAGTACTTTTTGAAAATGTAGCGACCGTTTTGGATTGAACTCAAAACTTCGTCGTGACGTATGAGGGATTTTAGCGATTTTTCAAAAGAATGAGCACTTGCACATTTGGAATGCTTGGAGAGTCGGCGTACGAAAAATTGAGCTTAACTTTTGTCCACGGTGTCCATTTCGAGCCCATAAGTACTTTTTGGAAATGTAGCGACCGTTTTGGATTGAACTCAAAACTTCGTCGTGACGTATGAGGGATTTTAGCGATTTTTCGAAAGAATGAGCACTTGCACCTTTGGAACGCTTGGAGAGTCGGCGTACGAAGAATTCAGCGTAACTTTTGTCCACGGTGTCCATTTCGAGCCCATAAGTCCTTTTTGGAAATGTAGCGATCGTTTTGGATTGAACTCACTACTTCATCGTGACGTATGAGGGATTTCGGCCATTTTTCGAAAGAATGAGCACTTGCACCTTTGGAACGCTTGGAGAGTCGGCGTACGAAGAATTCAGCGTAACTTTTGTCCACGGTGTCCATTTCGAGCCCATAAGTCCTTTTTGGAAATGTAGCGATCGTTTTGGATTGAACTCACAACTTCGTCGTGACGTATGAGGGATTTTAGCGATTTTTCAAAAGAATGAGCACTTGCACATTTGGAACGCTTGGATAGTCGGCATACGGAGAATTGAGCTTAAATTTTACACACGGTGTCCGTTTCGGGCCCATAAGTACTTTTTGGAAATGTAGCGACCGTTTTGGATTGAACTTAAGACTTCGTCGTGACGTATGAGGTATCTCGGCCATTTTTCGAAAGAATGAGCACTTGCATATTTGGAACGCTTGGAGAGTCGGTGGATGAAGAATTCAGCGTAACTTTTGTACACAGTGTCCGTTTCGAGCCCATTAGTACTCTTTACAAATGTAACGACCGTTTTGGATTGAACTCACTACTTCATCATGACGTATGAGGGATTTTAGCTATTTTTCAAAAGAATGAGCACTTCCATATTTGGAACGCTTGGATAGTCGGCGTACGGAGAATTGAGCGTAAATTTTGCACAAGGTGTCCGTTTCGGGCCCATAAGTCCTTTTTGGAAATGTGGCGACCGTTTTGGATCGAACTTAGGACTTCGTCGTGACGTATGAGGGATTTCGACCATTTTTCGAAAGAATGAGCACTTGCATATTTGGAACGCTTGGAGAGTCGGCGTACGAAGAATTCAGCGTAACTTTTGCACACAGTGACCGTTTCGGGCCCATAAGTACTTTTTGGAAATGTAGCGATCGTTTTGGATTGAACGCACAATTTCGTCGTGACGTATGAGGGATTTTAGCGATTTTTCGAAAGAATGAGCACTTGCATATTTGGAATGCTTGGAGAGTCGGCGTACGAAGAATTCAGCGTAACTTTTGCTCACGGTGTCCGTTTCGGGCCCATAAGTACTTTTTGGAAAGGTAGCGACCGTTTTGGATTGAACTCACAACTTCGTCGTGACGTATGAGGGATTTTAGCGATTTTTTGAAAGAATGAGCACCTGCATATTTGGAACGCTTGGATAGTCGGCATACGAAGAATTCAGCGTAACTTTTGCTCACGGTGTCCGTTTCGGGCCCATAAGTACTTTTTGGAAAGGTAGCGACCGTTTTGGATTGAACTCACAACTTCGTCGTGACGTATGAGGGATTTTAGCAATTTTTCGAAAGAATGAGCTCTTGGATATTTGGAACGCTTGGAGAGTCGGCGTACGAAGAATTGAGCGTAACTTTTGCACACGGTGTCCGTTTCGAGCCCATGAGTACTTTTTGGAAATGTAGCGGCCATTTTGGATTGAACTTAAGACTTCATCGTGACGTATGAGGGATTTTTGCAATTTTTCGAAAGAATGCGCACTTGCATATTTGGAACGCTTGGATAGTCGGTGTACGAAGAATTCATCATAACTTTTGCACACGATGTCCGTTTCGGGCCCACAAGTACTTTTGGGAAATGTAGCGACCATTTTGGATTGAACTTAAGACTTCGTCGTGACGTATGAGGGATTTCGGCCGTATTTGGAAAGATGAACACTTGCATATTTGGAACGCTTGGAGAGTCGGCGTAAGAAGAATTCAGCGTAACTTTTGTCCACGGTGTCCGTTTCGGGCCCATAAATACTTTTTGGAAATGTAGCGACCGTTTTGAATTGAACTTAGTACTTCGTCGTGACGTATGAGGGATTTCGACCATTTTTCGAAAGAATGAGCACTTGCATATTTGGAACGCTTGGAGGGTCGGCGTGCGAAGAATTCAGCGTAACTTTTGCACACAGTGTCCGTTTCGGGCCCATTAGTACTTTTTAGAAATGTAGCAACCGTTTTGGATTGAACTCACAACTTCATCGTGACGTGTGACGGAGTTTAGCGATTTTTCAAAAGAATGAGCACTCACATATTTGGAACGCTTGGAGAGTCGGCGTACGAAGAATTCAGCGTAACTTTTGCACACGGTGTCCGTTTCGGGCCCATAAGTACTTTTTGGAAATGTAGCCACCGTTTCGGATTGAACTCGCAACTTCATCGTGACGTATGAGGGATTTTAGCGATTTTTCGAAAGAATGAGCACTCGCATATTTGGAACGCTTGGATAGTCGGCGGACGAAGAATTCAGCATAACTTTTGCACACGATGTCCGTTTCGGGCCCACAAGTACTTTTGGGAAATGTAGCGACCGTTTTGGATTGAACTGAAGACTTCGTCGTGACGTACGAGGGATTTCGGACGTATTTGGAAAGAATGAGCACTTGCATATTTGGAACGCTTGGAGAGTCGGCGTACGAAGAATTCAGCGTAACTTTTGTCCACGGTGTCCGTTTCGGGCCCATAAGTACTTTTTGGAAATGTAGCGACCGTTTAGGATTGAACGCACAATTTCTTCGTGACGTATGAGGGATCTTAGCGATTTTTCGAAAGAATGAGCACTTGCATATTTGGAACGCTTGGAGAGTCGGCGTACGAAGAATTCAGCGTAACTTTTGCACACAGTGTCCGTTTCGGTCCCATAAGTACTTTTTGGAAATGTAGCGACCGTTTAGGATTGAACGCACAATTTCTTCGTGACGTATGAGGGATCTTAGCGATTTTTCGAAAGAATGAGCACTTGCATATTTAGAATGCTTGGAGAGTCGGCGTACGAAGAATTCAGCGTAACTTTTGCACACGGTGTCCGTTTCGGGCCCATAAGTACTTTTTGGAAATGTAGCGACCGTTTTGGATTGAACTCACAACTTCGTCGTGACGTACGAGGGATTTTATCAATTTTTCAAAAGAATGAGCACTTGCATACTTGGAACGCTTGGATAGTCGGCATACGAAGAATTCAGCGTAACTTTTGCACACGATGTCCGGTTCGGGCCCACAAGTACTTTT
>NW_019263934.1:5170-13577 GCF_002742605.1 Olea europaea var. sylvestris | reverse complement strand
AAGACTCCTGGCAAGCAGCGACTCTCAACTTGTGGCGAGTGAGATCAATAGGAACTTTGCCGCCAAAGACAATAGCATAGCTGTATATTTAAAATTGGTCCTGGACCTAATCCCACATTTCGAGAGGTTCGAATTGATCCAAGTCCCACGCGCTCAAGAACACTCATGCAGACGCCATGTCAAAATTTGCCAACAGCAAAGACTCAAAGCTGCTAAAGATTATCCCCATTGAACACTTGTCGAAGCCCTCCATCTCCGGAGGTGAAGAGTTGTTATGGATAGAAAGTACCCCAGTATGGACGCAACCCATCATGGCCTATCTCAAGGATCAATCACTACCAACTTCAAGAAGCAAGGCGAAGAAGTTAAGAAGAAGAACCGCGTACTTCGTCCTACAAGAGGATGTCTTCTACAAAAGAGGCTTTGCCTCACCACTTCTCCAATGTCTAGGAGGGGAAGAAGGCACGTATATACTCAAGGAGATCCACGAAGGGATCTACGGAAATCACTCTAATGGCTCTGGCACACAAAGTGCTCCGACAAGGCTACTTCTGGCCAACCCTGAAAAGGGATGCTTGCCAATTCGTTCAAAAATGTGATAAGTGATAGCGCTTCTCAAATATCCAAAGACAACCTTTTCAAAGTCTTTTTGTAGTCACCAGTCCATGGCCATTCGCCAAATGGAGCATTGACTTCATTGGTCCACTCCCAAAAGGGAGAGGAAGCGCGACTTTTGCCATTGTCACCATGGACTACTTCACCAAGTGGGTCAATGCTGAACCTCTTGCCAAGATCACCGAGGCGAATACTACAAAATTCGTCTGGAAGAACATCATTTGCAGGTTCAGCCTTTCCCACTCCTTAATGTTCAAAACGGGAAACAGTTCGACAACAAGAAGATGCAAGACCTATGCTACAAACTAGGGATAAAGAAGGATTTCTCGACGCCTCATCACCCCCAAGCAAATGGGCAAGTTGAGGTAGTGAACAAAACCATCAAGAATACCCTGAAAAGGACGCTTGATGCCTCGAAGAGGCCGTGGGTCGATGAGCTTTCCAGCATCCTTTGGGCACAACTAGCCGAACCGATACAGGGAAGACACCATTCTCGATGACCTACGAAGCCGAAGTCATGAGCCCTATCGAGGTAGGAGTTCCATCGCATCGTCGGATACACTTCAATGAGATCGATAACGACAAAGCTCGAATGAACGAACTCCACCTCGAAGAAAAGAGGGATACCTAAGTGAAACTAGCCAAGTATCAAAGGAAGATGGCTAGCTATTACAACTCCAAAGTCAGAAATCGAACTCTTCGATTGGGGGACCTCGTCCTTAGAAGGGTCTTCCAATCGTCAAAGCCAACTGGGGCCGGAGTGTTTGGACCGAATTGGGAGGGTCCTTACCACATCTGCAAGGAGTCCCAACCTAGTACTTTTGAAATTGAAGATATGATAGGAAGAGTACTGCCTCATTAATGGAATATCAAACACTTGAGAAAGTACTATCAATGATGAACGTGTGTTTCGATCCGATCTCGATGCTGTCTAATATGTGTTTGTCACGATTCGATCTCATTTGNTTTGGATTGAACTCACAACTTCGTCGTGACGTATGTGGGATTTCAGCCATTTTTCGACAGAATGAGCACTTGCATATTTGGAAAGCTTAGATTGTCGGCGTCCGAAGAATTGAGCATAACTTTTGCATACGGCGTCCGTTTTGGGCCCATAAGTACTTTTTGGAAATGTAGCGACCGTTTTGGATTGAATTCACCGCTTCATCGTGACGTACGAGGGATTTTCCCCATTTTTCGAAAGAATGTGCACTTGCATATTTGGAACGCTTGGATTGTCGGCGTTCGAAGAATTGAGCATAACTTTTGCATACGGCGTCCGTTTTGGGCCCATATGTACTTTTCGGAAATGTAGCGACCGTTTTGGATTGAACTCACTACTTCGTCGTGACGTATGCGGGATTTCAGTCATTATTCGAAAGAATCAGCACATGCATATTTGGAACGCTTGGATTGTCGGCGTTCAAAGAATTGAGCGTAACTTTTGCATATGGTGTCCGTTTTGGGCCCATAAGTACTTTTCGGAAATGTAGCGTGTCGGCGTTCGAAGAATTGAGCATAACTTTTGCATACGGCGTCCGTTTTGGGCCCATAAGTACTTTTCGGAAATGTAGCGTGTCGGCGTTCGAAGAATTGAGCATAACTTTTGCATACGGCGTCCGTTTTGGGCCCATAAGTACTTTTCGGAAATGTAGCGTGTCGGCGTTCGAAGAATTGAGCATAACTTTTGCATACGGCGTCCGTTTTGGGCCCATAAGTACTTTTCGGAAATGTAGCGACCGTTTTGGATTGAACTCACTACTTTGTCGTGACGTATGTAGGATTTCAGCCATTTTTCGAAAGAATGAGCACTTGCATATTTGGAACGCTTGGATTGTCGGCTTTCAAAGAATTGAGCGTAACTTTTGCATATGGTGTCCGTTTTGGGCCCATAAGTAATTTTCGGAAATGTAGCGACCGTTTTGGATAGAACTCACCGCTTCATCGTGACGTATGCGGGATTTCAGCCATTTTTCGAAAGAATGAGCACTTGCATATTTGGAACGCTTGGATTGTCGGCGTTCAAAGAATTGAGCGTAACTTTTGCATATGGTGTCCGTTTTGGGCCCATAAGTACTTTTCGGAAATGTAGCGACCGTTTTGGATTGAACTCACTACTTCGTCATGACGCATGCGGGATTTCAGCCATTTTTTGAAAGAATGAGCACTTGCACATTTGGAACGCTTGGATTGTCGACGTTCAAAGAATTGAGCATAACTTTTGCATACGGTGTCCGTTTTGGGCCCATAAGTAATTTTCGAAAATGTAGCGACCGTTTTGGATAGAACTCACCGCTTCATCGTGACGTAAGAGGGATTTTGCCCATTTTTCAAAAGAATGTGCGCTTATATATTTGGAACGCTTGGATTGTTGGAGTTCGAAAAATTGAACGTAACTTTTGCATACGGCGTCCATTTTGGTCCCATAAGTACTTTTCGGAATTGTAGCGACCGTTTTGGATTGAACTCACCGCTTCATCGTGACGTAGGAGGGATTTTACCCATTTTTTGAAAGAATGTGCACTTGCATATTTCGAACGCTTGGATTGTCGGCGTTCGAAGAATTGAGCGTAACTTTTGCATACGGCGTCCGTTTTGGGCCCATAAGTACTTTTCGGAAATGTAGCCACCGTTTTGGATTGAACTCACCACTTCGTCGTGACGTATGCGGGATTTTAGCCATTTTTCAAAAGAATGAGCACTTGCATATTTGGAATGCTTGGATTGTCGACGTTAGAAGAACTGAGCATAACTTTTGCATACGACGTCCGTTTTGGGCCCATAAGTACTTTTCGAAAATGTAGCGACCATTTTGGATTGAACTCACAACTTCTTCGTGATGTATGTGGGATTTCAGCCATTTTTCGACAGAATGAGCACTTGCATATTTGGAAAGCTTAGATTGTCGGCGTTCGAAGAATTGAGCATAACTTTTGCATACGGCGTCCGTTTTGGGCCCATAAGTACTTTTCGGAAATGTAGCGACCGTTTTGGATTGAACTCACCGCTTCATCGTTACGTATGAGGGATTTTGCCCATTTTTCGAAAGAATGTGCACTTTCATATTTGGAACGCTTGGATTGTCGGCGTTCGAAGAATTGAGCATAACTTTTGCATACGGCGTCCGTTTTGGGCCCATAAGTACTTTTCGGAAAAGTAGCGACCGTTTTGGGTTGAACTCACTACTTCGTCGTGATGTATGCAGGATTTCAGCCATTTTTTGAAAGAATGAGCACTTGCATATTTGGAACGCTTGGATTGTCGGCGTTCAAAGAATTGAGCGTAACTTTTGCATATGGTGTCCGTTTTGGGCCCATAAGTAATTTTCGGAAATGTAGCGACCGTTTTGGATAAAACTCACCGCTTCATCGTGACGTATGCGGGATTTTGCCCATTTTTCAAAAGAATGTACACTTGTATATTTGGAACGCTTGGACTGTCGGCGTTCAAAGAATTGAGCGTATCTTTTGCATACGGTGTTCGTTTTGGGCCCATAAGTAATTTTTGGAAATGTAGCGACCATTTTGGATAGAACTCACCACTTCATCGTGACGTAGGAGGGATTTTGCCCATTTTTTGAAAGAATGTGCACTTGCATATTTGGAACGCTTGGATTGTCGGCGTTCGAAGAATTGAGCGTAACTTTTGCATACGGCGTCCGTTTTGGGCCCATAAGTACTTTTCGGAAATGTAGCGACCGTTTTGGATTGACCTCACCACTTCGTCGTGACGTATGCGGGATTTCAGCCATTTTTCAAAAGTATGAGCACTTGCATATTTGGAACGCTTGTATTGTCGACGTTTGAAGAATTGAGCATAACTTTTGCATACGGCGTCCGTTTTGGGCCCATAAGTACTTTTCGGAAATGTAGCGACCGTTTTGGATTGAACTCACCGCTTCATCGTGACTATGAGGGATTTCCCCCATTTTTCGAAAGAATGTGCACTTGCATATTTGGAACGCTTGGATTGTCGGCGTTCGAAGAATTGAGCGTAACTTTTGCATACGGCGTCCGTTTTGGGCCCATAAGTACTTTTCGGAAATGTAGCGACCGTTTTGGATTGAACTCACCGCTTCATCGTGACTATGAGGGATTTTCCCCATTTTTCGAAAGAATGTGCACTTGCATATTTGGAACGCTTGGATTGTCGGCGTTCGAAGAATTGAGCATAACTTTTGCATACGGCGTCCGTTTTGGGCCATTAAGTACTTTTCGGAAATGTAGCGACCGTTTTGGATTGAACTCACTACTTCGTCGTGACGTATGCGGGATTTCAGCCATTTTTCAAAATAATGAGTACTTGCATATTTGGAACTCTTGGATTGTCGGCGTTCAAAGAATTGAGCGTAACTTTTGCATACGGTGTCCGTTTTGGGCCCATAAGTACTTTTCAGAATTGTAGCGACTGTTTTGGATTGAACTCACTACTTCGCCATGACGTATGCGGGATTTCAGCCATTTTTCGAAAGAATGAGCACTTGCATATTTGGAATGCTTGGATTGTCGGCGTTCGAAGAATTGAGCATAACTTTTGCATACGGCGTCCGTTTTGGGCCCATAAGTACTTTTCGGAAATGTGGCGACCGTTTTGGATTGAACTCACAACTTCGTCGTGACGTATGCGGGGTTTCAGCCATTTTTCTAAAGAATGAGCACTTGCACATTTGGAACGCTTGGATTGTCGGCGTTCGAAGAATTGAGCATAACTTTTGCATACGGCGTCCGTTTTGGGCCCATAAGTACTTTTCGGAAATGTGGCGACCGTTTTGGATTGAACTCACAACTTCGTCGTGACGTATGCGGGGTTTCAGCCATTTTTCTAAAGAATGAGCACTTGCACATTTGGAACGCTTGGATTGTCGGCGTTCGAAGAATTGAGCATAACTTTTGCATACGGCGTCCGTTTTGGGCCCATAAGTACTTTTCGGAAATGTTGCGACCATTTTGGATTGAACTCACCGCTTCATCGTGACGTACGAGGGATTTTGCCCATTTTTCGAAAGAATGTGCACTTGTATATTTGGAACGCTTGGATTGTCGGCGTTCGAAGAATTGAACGTAACTTTTGCATATGGCGTCCGTTTTGGGCCCATATGTACTCTTCGGATATGTAGCGACCGTTTTGGATTGAACTCAGAACTTCGTCGTGACGTATGCGGGATTTTAGCTATTTTTCGAAAGAATGAGCACTTGCATATTTGGAACGCTTGGATTGTCGGCGTTCGAAGAATTGAGCATAACTTTTGCATACGGCGTCCGTTTTGGGCCCATAAGTACTTTTCGGAAATGCAGCGACCATTTTGGATTGAACTCACAACTTCGTCGTGACGTATGTGGGATTTCAGCCATTTTTCGACAAAATGAGCACTTGCTTATTTGGAAAGCTTGGATTGTCGGCGTTCGAAGAATTGAGCATAACTTTTGCATACGGCGTCCGTTTTGGGCCCATAAGTACTTTACGAAAATGTAGCGACCGTTTTCGATTGAACTCACCGCTTCATCGTGACATATGAAGGATTTTGCCCATTTTTTGAAAGAATGTGCACTTGCATATTTGGAACGCTTGGATTGTCGGCGTTCGAAGAATTGAGCGTAACTTTTACATACGGCATCCGTTTTGGGCCCATAAGTACTTTTCGGAAATGTGGCGACCGTTTTGGATTGAACTCACAACTTCGTCGTGACGTATGTGGGATTTCAGCCATTTTTCGATAGAATGAGCACTTGCATATTTGGAAAACTTGGATTGTCGGCGTTCGAAGAATTGAGCATAACTTTTGCATACGGCGTCCGTTTTGGGCCCATAAGTACTTTACGGAAATGTACCGACCGTTTTCGATTGAACTCACCGCTTCATCGTGAGTTATGAGGGATTTTGCCCACTTTTCGAAAGAATGTGCTCTTGCATATTTGGAACGCTTGGATTGTCGGCGTTCGAAGAATTGAGCATAACTTTTGCATACGGCGTCCGTTTTGGGCCCATAAGTTCTTTTCGGAAATGTAGCGACCGTTTTGGATTGAACTCACTACTTCGTCGTGATGTATGCGGGATTTCAGAAATTTTTTGAAAGAATGAGCACTTGAATATTTGGAACGCTTGGATTGTCGGCGTTCGAAGAATTGAGCATAACTTTTGCATACGGCGTCCGTTTTGGGCCCATAAGTACTTTTTGGAAATGTAGCGACCATTTTGGATTGAAATCACCACTTCGTCGTGACGTATGCGGGATTTCAGCCATTTTTCAAAAGAATGAGCACTTGCATATTTGGAATGCTTGGATTGTCGGCGTTCGAAGAATTGAGCATAACTTTTGCATACGGCGTCCTTTTTGGGCCCATAAGTACTTTTCGGAAATGTAGCGACCGTTTTTGATTGAACTCACTACATCATCGTGACGTATGCGGGATTTTAGCCATTTTTCGAAAGAATGAGCACTTGCATATTTGGAACGCTTGGATTGTCGACGTTCAAAGAATTGAGCGTATCTTTTGCATACGGTGTCCGTTTTGGGCCCATAAGTAATTTTTGGAAATGTAGCGACCATTTTGGATAGAACTAACCACTTCATCGTGACGTAAGAGGGATTTTGCCCATTTTTTGAAAGAATTTGCACTTGCATATTTGGAGCGCTTGGATTGTCGGCGTTCGAAGAATTGAGCATAACTTTTGCATACGGCGTCCGTTTTGGGCCCATAAGTACTTTTCGGAAATGTTGCGACCATTTTGAATTGAACTCACTACTTCGTCGTGACGTATGCGGGATTTCAGCCATTTTTCGACAGAATTAGCACTTGCATATTTGGAACGCTTGGATTGTCGGCGTTCAAAGAATTGAGCATAACTATTGCATACGGCGTCCGTTTTGGGCCCATAAGTACTTTTCGGAAATGTAGCGACCATTTTGGATAGAACTCACCGCTTCATCATGACGTATGAGGGATTTTGCCCATTTTTCGAAAGAATGTGCACTTGCATATTTGAAATGCTTGGATTGTCGGCGTTCGAAGAATTGAGCATAACTTTTGCATACGGCGTCCGTTTTGGGCCCATAAGTACTTTTCGGAAATGTTGCGACCATTTTGAATAAAACTCATAACTTCGTCGTGACGTATGCGGGATTTCTGCCGTTTTTCGAAAGAATGAGCACTTGCATATTTGGAACGCTTGGATTGTCGGCGTTCGAAGAATTGAGCATAACTTTTGCATACGGCGTCCGTTTTGGGCCCATAAGTACTTTTCGAAAATGTAGCGACCGTTTTGGATAGAACTCATTGCTTCATCATGACGTATGAGGGATTTTGCCCATTTTTCGAAAGAATGTGCACTTGCATATTTGAAACGCTTGGATTGTCGACGTTCGAAGAATTGAACGTAACTTTTGCATACGGCGTCCGTTTTGGGCCCATAAGTACTTTTCGGATATGTAGCGACCGTTTTGGATTGAACTAAGAACTTCGTCGTGACGTATGCGGGATTTCAGCCATTTTTCGAAAGAAAGAGCACTTGCATATTTGGAAAGCTTGGATTGTCGGGGTTCGAAGAATTGAGCATAACTTTTGCATACGGCGTCCGTTTTGGGCCCATAAGTACTTTACGGAAATGTAGCGACCGTTTTCGAATGAACTCACCGCTTCATTGTGACGTATGAGGGATTTTGCCCATTTTTCGAAAGAATGTGCACTAGTATATTTGGAACGCTTGGATTGTCGGCATTCGAAGAGTTGAACGTAACTTTTCCATACGGCGTCCGTTTTGGGCCCATAAGTACTTTTCGGATATGTAGCGACCG
>NW_019263934.1:0-4958 GCF_002742605.1 Olea europaea var. sylvestris | reverse complement strand
TATATTATAATCATTGAATATATGAATATTATATTGTAAATACAATTTTAGTTAATAAAAAATGAATATAAAATCCTTAAAAACCCTAGTTAACATTAAAAAAAACAAATATCTTGTTAAACAAACCCTTATTTTATTCATCTTCTTCATCCATTTTTTTCTTGATCAAGAAGATATTACTTCATCCATCTTCTCCATCCATTTTGAAAGGTCAGTTATTACGAATTGTTTATATTTTTATATAATAGCTTACTCTTTTTAAAATGTTAAAAACAATATGATAATCACTACTATTAATCATCATGTTTTTTTTTTAAATATTTTTGAAGGAAAAACATACCAAAAATATTTAGGAAAATGTGAAGTATTTCATATTTAATGAATCATTCAGTCATTTATTTTTGGAAATAGGTTGTGATGTTGTAGTTGTTGTAGTTGAGAAATGATTATAACCATTAATGCTACCAAATACATTTGAAACTTCTCGGCAATTCCGACAATTAGACTGTCGAACTCAACATTTCGAAACTGTCGGGATTGACATTTTAAATGTCGAACCCGACATTTATAAACTGTCGGGATAGATAACTAAACTGTTGAATTGGACAGCTGAAAATTCTTGACACCCTTCATTTGACCTTGTACTATTGCATAGGTTTAAATATTCGAACGTGTCAGTTCCATGGTATTATATAATCGACATATTGATTGCGTATAATTCTTATCGTTGCAATCCCAACATTTCAGGTATGAACAATAATTTGAGATTCATCGTGTCGCATGGGAGAAAGTTCGTTCACGTGAATGACGAATGGAAGTGGACTGAGGACAAAACCATTACCATTTTAGTGTCGAGTAATATTACACTACCGGGGCTATTGTTACGATTGAACGACGGACTTGGTGTTCTCGATCCGTGCACAAAAATGGAATTGAAGTTCAAAATTTTCAACATGAATATACTGTTGGCCGAAATACTCGAAGATGAAGACGTAAATTAGTACATATCAGTTCATAAGGAAACTGCCCTCTATGTTACGACTTTGGAAACCAGCCTGCCACGTGTTGAAATGGAGAGGGATACAAATTATAGCCAACAATTGTTCATTGTAGCGGAAGATCACCAAACCGTACAGGACGATGAGCTCAATCATCAGCACAATGTTCCAAACAATAATGCAGTCGATACTCCAATTTTCGATGTTGGGACTGCACCAATAGATGAGATGTTCGACGACCCCTTACATGGTACAAATACTGGTAATATTGCTAACGTTGACGAAGAACTATTATCACATTTCAAAAGTCCGAATATGTGCGACTGGATTTCCACTGTGAATACATCGAATTTTACCGAAAGGCAAATATTTTTTTACCAAGAAAGAGTCATACTCGAGAATTCGTCTACTTGCTTTGCGAGACAAGTTTCAATTTTAGGTTAGCAGGTCAAACCTAAAAATGTTAACTGTTGTATGTGAGGATGATAATTGCAATTGGATGTTACATGCTTCGAGTGTCAAGCAGTCTACCAACTTCATGATCCACAAATTCAACAATGTGCATACATGTTCCACAGATTATCGTCGTAGTGCACATCGACATGCCACTAGTTCTGTAATTGCCAAGCAGATTATGGGAAATTGGATAATATGTACAGATTGTATGATCCTATCGCTATTGCACGTGACATGGAACGTGAGTTTGGTGTGAAAATTAGTTACCATCAAGCACGTAAGGGGAAGGTCGCTGCTTTACATATGCTATATGGTACACCGGGTGATAGTTTTCGAAAACTTTCTTCCTACTATCACGTCCTAAGAAAGAGTAACCCAAGGACAGTAACACACATCGAAGTAGATTCTCGTAACAGGTTTCACTACTTTTTCCTAACTTTCAGTGCAAGCATTCGGGGTTACGTGCACTACCTGAGGCCTATTATTTGTGTTGATGACAATTTCTTGAAAGGTCCATACAGAGATGCCCTTCTACTGGCAAATGCTCAAGACGCCAACAAACAGATTTATCTGTTAGCATGGGGGATCGTTGATACCGAAATGAATAGATCGTGGATGGGGTTTTTATCAAATTTGAAAGATCTAATAGGTGACTCGGACGAATTGGTGTTTGTTTCCAACAGGAAAAAAAGTATTGAAAACACCATTACCCACTTATTTCCTCGAGTTTACCACGGATGTTGTGTCTAACATATGGAAAAGAATTTAATCCAGCGGTACAGTAACGCAAGTTCAATATTTCTATTCAAAAGAGCCGCAAGAACTTACCGGACCAAAGAGTTTGAAATACTTATGGGGCAGCTTCGTGGGGTAAGTGCAAGAGCGTACGGGTACTTGGAGCGAGCAAGTTTCCCATTTCTATCACGGGCAATATTTGTTGCCAACGATACAACATTTTGACCAACAACAACGCAGAATCTTTGAACTCAATGCTGAGACATGCCCGTTCATTACCGATCACATGCTTCATGGAACACATTCGGCATACTGTGCAGAAGTGATTTTATGAACATCGAGCCAGTGCAACCGCATGCAGTACCATACTGTTACCAACGATGGAGAATGGGTTACGGACGACGTTCGAAGTAGGTACTAGGTTGTGAGCGCATGGCTTGACAGATAACTTAACACAAGTTAGAATATCCAACGACAAGGACATCGTAGACTTCTCTAAAAACACGTGCACTTGTCATGAGTTCCAACTGAATCGTATGCCGTACGTTCACGAAACCCGTGCTGCTTACTTGAGAGGTAAGTCATTGTACGATCTATGCTCACTGTATTACACATCCGAATACTGGAAGGGGTGCCTACAGAGAAGCTATATATTATGTTTTGCATGAAGTGGACTGGCTTGTTTCAGCCGAAATTAAAGGTACTCCTATTATGCCCCCCAGTGTACGTCGTCCTCCAGGTAGACCACCCACACGACGTAAGCGATCCAGACACGAGTGTACCACACAACTTAGGAAATGCACTCGTTGCGGTGGACTTGGTCACAACCGAACCACATGTTCAAACCCCACTGTACCACGTCTGATGTAAACAGCATTTTGTACGTGAGTGGTTGAAGTTGTAAGTTAAGTGTTCTCCCGATGTCGTTTGTAAATGACAATGTAAATATTGTAATACTGTTTTCATTCTCTTACGCATAAATAGTACTCTTTCTTATGTTCATAATTATAGTACGTAAATAGGCACAGCGTACTGCATAACACCCACAAACCAAAATACAATTTTGTTGTGCATAAAATTGTTGCCATTGTTCACAAATGTAAATTGGATGTATGGAATAGGAAACTTTCAACCAAAATACATGTTTCCTTTCATATGCATATTACAAGCACATTATTTTTAGTGCACAACACTATTGTCATTGTTCACAAAGTACATTGAATGTACACATGAGGGTGTGTTCGTTCTCCTAAAATACATGTTATAATTCATATACATATAACGAACACAGAAAACTTGTCAGTCAACCCTAACAGTTCATTTGTCGTTCTCGATAGATAGTGCCTGTCATTCTCAACAGTTGTTCAACAGTCCGTTTAACAAAATACAAAATACACATACATGCCAACTGGAGTTTCCTACATGCTACACAATTGGTACATATGTAAAAAAATACATCCCTTACAAAAAAACACTATACATACATACGTAGAAACCCACACACACAACAAAGCCGGACACTTCACTCGGAGCTAGCAGTTGAACCTTCTTCCCCACCGTCATCATCCGAATCATCCGAGTTGATGACAATTACCTCGGGCAATGGAATGCGACCCTGCCCTTCATCCTCGTGACGTTCAACTTCGTATGCATCCATAAATGGGACGACCCATTCAAGCACATTTCTCGGAGACTTACCTGCATTACTTACAACTTCGTCCAGGTTTGGAAAGGGAACAACGATGATGGCTCTCTTACCACCATTCGAACTCACTTTCTCATCGTCCGAAGAAATTATGATGGGACATAACAGGGTTGAACCGGTTGTTGGCAAAAGCTCCTCAAGTGGCAGCGGTGAATTGCTTTCCGTGGACGATGCCCTTGTTTTGATATGATGAAACAGACTTAAAATATTGAGATACGTTCCTGCTACAAGATGCCTCACAAAGAATCTCATGTATCCCACTTCAAGAGTGTAAGCTATGCTATATACTGGAGGTTTTTAAGGACATTTAGAGCAATTTACCAACCAAACACCAATTCATTTCTACTTAACACTTGATTGAACATTGGTGTGATGGTTTAGGGTGTAAGTGTACTTTCACCCCTAGGCTCTCTCCATAAATGATGAGAATTATGAGTAAATTGTACCCATGTGCAAGACCAGCAATGGCAACGTTCCTGCAGCTGGATTGGCAATCAATTTGGAATTTATACTACTTTACTGAATTTTTGTAGTCCTTATTCATAATTGAATACAATTTTTCTAAATCATTTGAATTTCATTAAAAATTGATAAAATTAATATCCCTGCTAATGAAGATGAACATTGGGTGACACAACAAACCATTATTCAAATAAATTATAATTTGTACGAACAAGCTAATTTCTACTAAAACGCATGTTGAAATAAACAGGCACCAGTTGTAATGTTGGGGCCAACGTAGCAAAGATAACAACGAATTATTCGTACTATGGTAATACGAATTTTAAAATAATCATTGTCCTCGATCCTTCGACCACACTCCATTACACACAAAATCATTAGATACCATGAATCATTTGTATAGCTATAACACCTTCAACTCCAACGAAATTAAAGTACAAAATACTACTACTTCACCAGTAGCATGAACATCAATTTAATTAGAGTACAAAAAAATGTCCAGTCCCAATGTTCGTTCCCCTTAACCATATCCCAATATGGAATTGAAGTAATCTAATAACCCCCTTGAGATCATTAACCACATCATATGGAATAGGAGTAAT
>NW_019263933.1:10593-13580 GCF_002742605.1 Olea europaea var. sylvestris | reverse complement strand
CTCACAAGGCATGTACTGCAACACTGCAATATGAGTGTCTAAGACAATGTTCAAGATGGCGCTTATCAAACTTTCTTATAAGCTCACAATGTGTGGTGCTTTGAGCCCATGTTTAATGGTTATTATAAAGAGAAATTGACGGAAAATGTTGTTTTAAATAGTGATTTTTTTGAAAAATATGTGTTTAAACAGTAGATTTTTTTTTTTAATCTACATGCAAAATATTTTTTGAATTTACGTGTTCACTTAAGTCTCAATGTATTTTTGCTCTTTTTGTCAACGTAGGGAGTGAGGGTATATGCATCAAGGCTTTTGGTGTTTAACGAACTCTATCTCCCTTTGTCCCTCAATACTACTCCTCAAGTCTCTGTACTAATGATATCACTATATTTTAGACTATTGCTTCTATTCGTGACTAATTAGTCATTGCCCTTAATACTATACACTGCCATAGACACATTCTACCATCATTAAGCTAACCTGATTTTTGTGGCAACCATTAATTCTGCATTCATAAGACTGTTAGCTCCATTGCAAATACTATATATGTACTTAAAAGAAGCAATATTGATATGAGTTTTAATGGATATACTCCCTCCAGCGGCAACGATTGACTTCTTTCTATTTTCACATAAAATTAAGAAAATATAATTAGTATAGTTGAAAATTTAATATTCAATTTTTCCTAATATAGTTCTACATTAATAATTTAAATAGGAATATTTCATATTTATTGATAACAATGCACATTAAATAAGAGCATATTAAAAAATAAAAAGATTAACTATACAAACGATATATAATTTGAGATAAACGAAAAAAGAAAGTAACTTATCTTTATGGAACATGCACTTTTATACGGATGGACTAAAGAATTATCTTTCTTCCAGAGATTGGGAAAACAGGAGAATACGTTGCAGAGCTAAAGTTCCATCCTGATGTTATAGCTTGAGCAAGGCTTAATGTTTTCGCTAATTAAGGATCGGAACTTACTCTAGCAACTTACACTAGGCCCTAAATTTGATTTCATGGCCATCAATAATTGGAATTATTATTTTTGTAAAAGAAATAGAATGTTAGGACCTGATGGAAAAATGTTGTTCGAACTCAGTAAACGACATATGGAATGAAGACAGAATAAAGAAGCCAAAATATTGGCCCATGCAGTTGCATGGTCCAACATGCCATGCAACTGCATGCAACCGCATGGTGCATAATAGGGGCCAAAGGCCTTGATTTTTCACGAGACCGCATAGAAGAAACATTTTAGCCATTGAGGGCCGTTTTAATTCAAATTTTGGTGGCTTTTCATTTCCATTTGACATCATTTCGTCGAGCAATGTTTCATGGCTATAAATAAGTGTTTGATGATCATCACAAACAAATAAAAAATTCATAATGCAACATATGAATTATATTATCATCATTCACAAGAAAGAAAATTCCTTTCTTTTTCTATATTCTTACATTCCCTATGTGTTCTTCAAGTTCGGGTAGAAAAATATTTGTGCTTTTATGTTTTTCTACAAGAAGGCTTGATTAATCCCACAAACCGTTTGCGATGAGACCCTTTAAGCACCGAAATCATATCCGAGAGGGTGCAAATATCGTTTGAGGATAAAGAGATTAATTTCGTGTTTGAGCCTTTATATTTTGCTTCGATCTCTACTCATTTCATATTTTTGATATTTCGTTTCTCGATTTTCTTCTCTAAACCCCAGTGGTGAAAATTTTCCAACAATCTCAAACGATAAAGTGTGATGGAGAACAAAATCACTTTGGCGACAATCAAGATGATGGATCGAGATTCTTGTTCATGTGAACCGTTTGATGGGACGAACTTCACGGGATGGTTCGACTTGTAGAAATATATGAATTGGATTTGGTAAGTCGAAATTATGTTCAATTTCCATGAACATGAAAGTGCATAATTCAGGATTAAAATTCTGTTTAGAACTGAACATCTAATATTGCATGCTCTCTTACCGTAATTGGGATTGACTTTTGATCTTAAATGTGTTGAACAATCGACCTCCGATGGTGGATTTTTCGGGCTCAGTTTCACCAATTTCTATCTTATTAAACACACCCAACAATGGCTCCAACCCAAACAATCACGATTCTTACTTCAGTTGCTCAAGTCAATGTATTCACAAAGAATACAATATGGTGGCTGCAATGAATCACCAAGAATAGAGGAAGACAGATTTAGTTTTTAAAGCTCAAGAGAGAAAACTAGAGAAAAATGCCGGCTCCTCTTTTCAATTGCAAAACACACGGCTCATTCAACAAAACTAGGGCAATATATAGTTTTAGGGTGTAATAATATAGTGGGCTCATGGACCAACTAATGGTTAAAGGGGGTGGAACACAAATTGAGCCATCCAAGAAGTAAATGGGCCGTGAGCAACATTAATTATATTAAGTTGCTTCAAACGACTCTCAAGTTGTTTTTCGGGTTGAGCCAATTAATCGAGTGTGTTAATAAATATTTCAATCATCGGCGGAAGCCTATGAAATCTAATCCGACTATCCGACACTGTTTAACATCATCACCTGTGATTATTGGGTATCAGAAACCCAACAATCTCCACTTTGATGCCCAATAATCTGCAAGTAACCAAAACACAAAGTTTAAACTTGCACAATCAAGGTAATCCAATAAAATTGGTGTCTCAGACCTTACCTCGTGTTTCGAACCGAAACACACACTATACCTGCTCCATGTACTCACCGGGGCTAAGGTCCAAAAAACACCCAGGTAGAAACAAGTATTTACAGTGAACAACTAATCATGCGATAAAGATATTATATAGGATACATCACACAGATCTTTTCAAATTCACGTTCACACAGAATTGAAGATTAATACCAAGTTAATCAGCACACGGTTAAACACATGTACAACAAATGCATAAATGACCTCACGAAAGATCTCACCACACTTATCCTATCCCATTTCGTGTTACTCCCACCTCGAGAACACA
>NW_019263933.1:0-3071 GCF_002742605.1 Olea europaea var. sylvestris | reverse complement strand
TTAAAATCTTATTTACATAACCTTGTTGATTTAAGAAAAGAGATCCATTTTCTTCATTTCTTACAATCTCCATACCAAGAATTTTATTGGCTGGTCTAAGGTCTTTCATATCAAATTTTGATTTCAACTTAAGTTTAATGTCATCAATTTCAAATTTATTGGCACTAGCAAGGAGCATATCATCAACATAGAGTACCAAATGTAGAGAATCTTAGAGAATCTTTACATTCAACTTTTTTTAGTAAAGACAAGTATCTTAATTGCTTTTGTTAAAACCAAGCTTAAAGATAAATGAGTCAAATATTTTATACCATTGTCTTAGGTCTTGTTTTAAACCATATAGAGATTTTTTTAACAAACACACAATTTTGTTAGGATTACCTTTAATAAACCCTAATAGCTATTTTATGTAAATAACGTCATCTAATTCACCATACACGAATGCAATTTTTACATCTAATTGATCTAGTTCTTACTTAAACTGGGCAATCAATGCAAGTATGCATCTAATAGTGGTATATTTAGCTACAGGGAAAAATATTTCATCATAATCCACGCCTTCTTTTTGTGTGTAACCTTTGGCAACTAACCTAGCTTTATATCTAACTTTATTATTGCTCCCTTCTCCTACCTTGAGCTTATAAATCCACTTGTAATCAATCAATTTTTTATTCTTAGGTTTATTAACCAATTTCCAAGTTTTATTTTTATACGAAGAGGCAATTTCCTCTTCCATAGTAGCCAACCATTTCTTAGAATCTTTTGATTTTAGGGCATCATTATAAGAATTTGGTTCATATTTTGTTTCTTCCTGAAATGTGAATAAAGACACAAAGTCATCACTGCTATACCTAGAAGAGAGGCTTATCTGTCTCCTTTCTCTATCTCTAGTGAATTGGTATTCATCAGGTGGCAATTCTATGTTATCACGTTGTTCAGATTCTCCCAGTTCTGTACCATTTTCATTTAAGAAATCTTCCTCAGTATGTTCAGTGTCTACAGGGACAATATGGGTATTATCTACTTTCATAGGCTCCATCTCAATTTTGACATCATTTTCAATTAAATTCCCTTTTTTCCCTTCCAAAGATGGTATACAAGACTCATTAAAGGTAACAACTCTCCTTATTATAACTCTGTAACCCTTTTCTCCATAAACCCACATCCTGTACCCTTTTATATTTTCGACATAGCCCAAAAACACATACTTCAGTGATCTAGGGTCAAGTTTTCCTATATTTTGTTGAATATATGCAGTACAACCAAAAGTTTTCAGATAGGAATAATCAACAAGTTTTTGTGTCCACACAAATTCTGGTACATCAAAATTTAAAGCATTAATAGGACTTCTATTAACTAAATATGCAGTAATTTTAATAACTTCACCCCAAAATAATTTGGCAAGCCTGAATTTAGAAGCATGCATCTAACCTTCTTTAATAAAGTCCTATTCACTTTTTCTGTAGTGCCAATTTGTTGGAGTGTATATGTCACAGTTCTATCTTAGAATGCCATGCAATTTACAGAAATCAATAAACTCATAATTGCAAAATTATAGGTCATTGTCAGTTCTCAAAGTTTTGATTTTCAAATCAGTTTGATTTTCAATTTGGATTTTCCAATCTTTAAATATAGTGAAAGTTTCATCTTTAGTTTTCAATAGAAACACCCAAACTTTCCTTGAAAATTCAATGATAATCAAAAGATAGTACTTGTAACTAGACAATATTGGTATGGATGTAGGGCCCTACAAATCAGCATATAGGTATTCTAGAATTTGCTTCGTTCTATGGATTACTAGTGGCAAAAAGGTAATTTAACTTGTTTACCAATCAGACATTGTTCACAATTTGAAAATTCCCCAATGTCTTATTTTCCAAAAACCCCCTTTATTTTGGAGAGTCTTTAAGCCTTTCTTTCCAATGTGACCAAGTCTACCATGCCACAGTTTGGCAAGGTTAAAATCATCATCTAAAACTGTTACAGACAGACCTACTAAAGGTTCTGCATTTAAAAAATATAAACCATGTCTCTTTGGAAAAGAAGTGATTAACTCACTAACCCTAAAGATTTTTATATGTCCTTGATCCAATTTAATGTCAAACTCGATATCATCCAACATCCCTAGAGATACAAGGTTTCTTTCAAGTTCAAGAACAAATCTAGCACTTTTTAGAAGTAAAATCCTCCCATTTTCTAAAAGTAATTTAATTGTTCCAATTCCTCTTACTTTGTAGGTCATGTTATTTCCCATGATTACTTGGCCTCATTTTGTTTTTGTTCAAAATCTAAAAAATAGTTCTTGTTAGGACACATGTGAAAAGAGCAACCCGAGTCAAGAATCTACTCTTGATTCAAGTTCTTTTCAATATTAACAAGAACTAGGCCATTATCGAGCTGTTGTTTATTATAGGACATAACAGAATAACCTTCACTTGATTTCTTTCATTTTAAATCATTTTGCTTTTTAAAGCAGTCTTTGGCAAAGTGACTCAACCTATCACAGTAATAACATTTCTTTCCTTTTGCCTTGTTTTTGGATTTGATTTTATCATTATTCATCTTTTTAAAGTCATTAGGGGTTTTAGAGTGGAAGTTAGTTTACCAACACCTTTACCTTTTATTAAAAAGTTTTCTCCATTTTGATTATTAATAGATTAGATTTGAGCTCAAGAACCCTATTTCTCAAAGCATTAATAATAATATTAGTGGTAAGCTCATCTCTACCATATTCTAAGACATTTTTGAAATCTCTATACTTGTCACTAGCGGAGTTTAATAGGACTACAACCAACTGATCTTCTAAAAGTTTTTCATCACAGTTAGCAAGGTCTTGGGACAGCTTAGTAAATCTATTTAAATTTTCTTCCAAATCAACAGAAAGTCCATTTTAAAGGAGAAAAACTGTTTTAACAAAAAGCAGTTATTAGGAACAATTTTAGGCTCAGATTGAGCCTTTAATTTGGTCTAAAGTTCTCTAGCAGTTTTAATTTCTCCAATAGTTCTAATCACATTGTCAGAAATGTGCAAGAAAATAGTACTCAAAGCTATTTCTTCCAATTCAATTTTTT
>NW_019263932.1:38242-40570 GCF_002742605.1 Olea europaea var. sylvestris | reverse complement strand
AATTTATTCATATACACACCAAAGAAGTAAAATGTATTGTGAACATGTGAAATTAAGCAAAGTAAATTGATATTTATGTTGTTTTGCTCAAATCATTCTCTTTTTTCTTTTCAGTTAAACAAGAGTTGGTAAGTTGTGTAGGAGAAACTTGATAAGATATAATATTTAAAACTATTTCATTCTCAATGAAAAATTGTATCAGGTGATAGACTATAAAATTTCGAACTACAATTTGAAATTCTATTGGTTGAATAATTCACCATTCATAGACCTAATTGTAGAAGTAATCAATGAATATAAGACAACAAAATGATTTTGAACAACCGCAGAATCAAAGAGGAAATCATTAGTCCTTTGTATGGGAAATTAGTTAAATTTAACCCAAACAAGAATAAGATCCACAAAATTTAAATTTAAAATTATAAATTATACATATAAAATATACAAGATTTTCCCATCAAATTTCCAGGCTAAAACTTATGTAAATCTATCAAAGTTCAATCTTAAGCTAATTTGAATAAACTCAAACCAAATGATATACGTTAGTTCAAGTTAGAACATTAAATAGCATATCTCATGAAAATTAATAAATCAAAGAGAATTTTTTACATAAAGAATCCTGAGATTGATTATAATAAACCAACTTGAAAATAAGGAATCCTAAGATTGAGAGAGTACCTTTGGAGACGAAGTGGGACTTGAGAGATAAATGGAATTTCGTATATGAGAAATGAATTGCGAGATAACTTGAATCTTATTCTCCAATCAATTTTTCAATACCCCAAGAATCCTCTTCCTATACTCCTATAGAAAAACTACCAATAATTAGTTAAAACCAAATAAAATTCTCATATTTTCAAAATATTAACAAAAATAAAGCAAAATAACATAAATCAAAGTGCAAGACTTGAAACTTCATCCATAGGCTGAGATCAAATTCGCCCCCCCCCCCCCGGAGTTCCTGTGGAAAAAAGTAAAACTTTTGTGTGTTGGAAAAATTCCATCATATAATTGTTATATATATTAAAATGTGTGCTCCTATTTTTAAGGTTTAGTCAATAAGGTGATCCACTGAGTTTAATTTTTGACTAACGGGTGTTAATTTTTATGAGATTAAAGTGTAGAAACCGGAATGATTATTTTGAATTGATGAGTGGTCAATTTAAATTAATTGAAAGCTAATAACTGCAAATTACAGTTATTATTAATAGGGTCATGGTCTCCAATTGTACTTGAGTTTTCAAAACTCTCTACATCCCCATCAACATAGAAGATTTCAAGAAGAAGATCACGTAAAAATTGGAAGATCCTAATCGTCTCCAATTGTACTTGAGTCTTCAAAATTCTCTGCATCCCCATCAACACAAAAGATTTCAAGAAGAAGATGACGTAAAAATTGGAAGATCCTAATCCGTTCAAGACACTTAGATCTATGGATCAAGGTACTCTTCCGCATTTTTATTTTCTTGTAGATTTTAACATGGAGATTTATGAAAATATGTGAAAGGATTGATGAATTTGGTTCCTTTCAATTTTCTACATTGTGATTACTTCTTAGAAGTTTGGATCATTATGTAAAAGCAATTGCACCCTCTTTACTCTATCTTAATTCAACCATCAAAAGTTTGATGTAATAGGGCTTAGATAAAAATAGTGACAAATTTTGTGCACCATGTCAGTCAAACAAAATATTATTGAAGCTTCCTTCAATAATATTACGGTTGCTTCACCTGAGGCATTTGCCATGACTAGGAACATTCAATCTGGACACAACAAAGACCTGCAAGCAAGTTGCAAAAAATTATCATCGTTCTTTGAATCCACCCATTAACAATGTCATTTTAAAAAAATAGCTTCATCCAAACTTATTTGCTATCAACTTTCATCATATGGAGTTGGGGAAGTCAATGTTTTTACTATATTTTGAGCCTTAAAAATTTTTCATGATTAGAGCAAATTGCATTGAAGGAAACTGATCATAATCCTGCCAACAGCAGTAACATATACATGTAAGAGATGAGTCCTCCAAGTTGACTACATACTTTGATGTCTTCATAGCCTAATTACAAAATCACAAAATAGCATTTAGTATGCTATGTCTCTATTGATATACTTAAATCTCACTAGAAGAAAATTCTTATATTATCTTTCATCATCTACGCTTGAATATAACTTATTTGAAAAGAATATATTTATATATATTTTTGAAAAGGATGTGTAACTTGATACATATAAGAATAGCTAGAGTCGTGTAAGGTAGAGAAATAAGACATTGTATATATTCAAAAGAACTTATTAATATGCGTATGCGGAGAAACTGAAAAAAAA
>NW_019263932.1:29224-29409 GCF_002742605.1 Olea europaea var. sylvestris | reverse complement strand
AAAGAGAAGTCAAACGATATGATATGGAGGTTCGATCCAATGCAATGATTTACGTTCCCCGTTACCAAGCTCTTCATCATGAGCAAGTCCTTTTTCACTATATTGATTGACCTATTGTAGTAGCCGAGAAAAAAATAAAATGAAATTATGCTATTATTTTGTGATGATCTAGCACCACGAGCCTT
>NW_019263932.1:15823-27078 GCF_002742605.1 Olea europaea var. sylvestris | reverse complement strand
AACACTTATGTGACAGACATGGCTAGAACTTATTAGACCACTAGAAAGGCCACAGTTTGTAAAGTAGTGTTGAACCGTAAGGCCATCATCCAGTCCTATGAGAACTATGTGATTGACTCGTCTCGTCCACTTCTTGAACATGTACATGATATCTACGAGAGATGTATGATAGCTGTAGATGCAGGATTGGAGATCATGCATATCGAGACTGTGAATAACCTTATACATTCACTTCCACCTCAGTGGGGAAACATGGGACTCATTGTTAAGGATGAGATGCTAGAGGGTAACATCTAGAGCACCCAAATACGATTGAATTTGGTATATATTATTAGATCTTTCTAGACGGTTGGAGTGAGAGTTTAGAACCCAACCGGAAATAGTAATTGAGCCCAATAATGAGGTTGAGCCTGAGGTCGAGCCCGAACCTCAGTTTGGACTTAGAGAATGATCTTGAGCATGAACCTGAGCCACAGGTTGAGATGGACCTTGAGTCAGGGCCTGAGATAGAAGACTCCTCCAAAGATGAGGCTCCACCGAAGAAGATTCCCAGATTCATAGGGTTAGAAATTTAGATTTCCATTTCCTTGTGATAACTTTTCCTTTATGTTTTTGAAAAAAAAAATTATCGACCTATTGTATGTCCTGATTGCAATGAGTACTATTAATAAAGGAAATTATGATCAATTTGAGGACTGCCTTATTTTTTTTTTAAGTATCCTGGTTTCGGAAAAAGAAGTTAAAGTGAGCTATTATAGAGAAATGTCTCGTACAAACCAGAACAATTTGATAAGGGATCTCCTGCAAGCGGTTCAAGATCTTGGCAGGCTGAATCAAAATCCCGCTTCACCTACATCACCAGCTCTTAGTACTCTTCCGACTCACGCCTCGGTAGTTGAGTTATTTTGAAGGCATAAGCCCCCTACCTTCGATGGAGCATCTGGTCCACTAGTAGTTGAGGAATGGCTTCGTAAGCTAGAACGAATTTTCGACTCATAGACGGCACTGATGCCCAAAGGGTTCAATGTGCGGAGTTTATGTCTACCGGTGATGCAAGTCACTAGCGGGATTCGATGTCCCGAACTAGGACTTCGGAGCGACAATTGGCAATAACTTGGGAACAATTCAAGGAGGAAATGATGGACAAATATTTTCCTCAATCTCTAAGGGATTTCAAGGAGAATGCATCCCTTCAACTCAAGTAGGGTAATATGTCCCTAACGGATTACGAGCGAAAGTTCAACCAACTTGCAAGGTATGCTCCACATCTGGTTGACAAGAAAATTAAGAAAACTCGAAGGTTCGAGCAAGGGTTAAACCCAGACCTAAGTATGATCCTTATGTCACATCACTTCAAGTCGTACCGTGAGATGATAGAACGAGCTCATGCTATCTGGTATCAGAAGGCTAATGCAGAACAACATCGTCAATTGTACAACCAGCTGGATAAAGGGCAAATTGTAAAGAGAAAGTGGAATGGTCAAGATAAAGGAAAGGGCAAATGGCAAAATAAGAAAGTGAATATCGGATCTAGTGCCAATAAGGTCATGGTAGCTGCAGTAGCGCCATGCCCTAAGTGTGGTAAGTCTCATCGTGGTGAATGCTTGTATGGGAAGAATGCCTGTTTTCGGTGTGGCAAATCAGGGCATATTGCTAGGGATTGTCCCACATTTGCTCAGAGGAAGGATAATAACAATGATCAGAACAAAAATAGAAAAACACGAGTTTTTACATTGACTAAAAAAGATGCAGAGGGGAACTCAAACGTAATAACAAGTATTGTACTGGTAGCCAATACACCTGCTTATATATTGTTTGATTCAAGAGCTACTCACTCTTTTGTATCAACGTCTTTCATTGCTAAATCTAGTATTACTTGTAATAAGTCAAAGAGTACACTAGAAGTTAGCCTCCCCTCAGGCAGGACATTGAACACAGACAAGTTAGCTAAGTCAGTGAAATTCGATATTGAGAGAAAAACCTTAGAAGCTAATTTGTAAGTGATAGATATGAAAGACTTTGATGTGATTTTGGGCATGGATTGGTTAGGATGTAATTATGTGACCATTCATTGTAGAGAAAGGGAAGTGTCTTTTCAAAAACCAGGACAAGAACAATTTTCTTTACTCGAAATAAAGACCAAACCCCATCTCCAACTTGTTTCGGCCTTACAAGCCGAGAAAATGTTGAGAAAAGAAACATCTCAAGGGTTTCTAGTTAATATCTTTGGATAAAAACTGGCAACGACAAAGATTGAGGATGTATCAGTGGTACAAGAATTTATAGATTTGTTTCCAAAAGATCTACCGGGTATTCCACCAGATAGACAAGTGGAATTCACAATAGATCTGATTCCCGGAGCGGTGCCAGTATCTAAAACCCCATACAGAATGGCCCCCAAAGGAACTTCAGGAGTTGAAAATCCAGTTACAAGAGTTGTTAAACCTTGGTTTTATTCGACCAAGTGTATCACCATGGGGCGCACCAGTATTGTTTGTAAAGAAGAAAGATGGACGTATGAGGATGTGTATCAACTATCGGGAGTTGAACCGTTTGACCATCAAGAATAAATATCCTCTCCCGAGAATCGAGGATTTGTTTGATCAATTGAAAGGGGCTAAGGCATTTTCTAAGATCAATTTACGATCTGGATATCATCAATTGAAGGTTAAGGCAGATGATATACCTAAGATAGCTTTCAGAACTTGTTATGGACATTACGAGTTCACAGTTATGCCATTCGGATTGACAAATGCTCTGGCAGTGTTCATGGATATGATGAATCGAGTATTTCATCAGTATTTGGATCAATTTGTTATAGTCTTCATTGATGACATTTTGATATACTCCAAGAGTAAATATCAACATGAGGAACATCTTAGAATAGCGTTAGAGATACTACGCAAGGAAAATTTATACGTCAAATTCAAAAAGTGCGAATTTTGGCTTGAACAAGTTGGATTTCTCGGTCATGTAGTTACTGCCCAAGGAATTGAAGCGGACCCAGTAAAGATGGAAGCAGTAACTAATTGGAAGATACCGACTAATGCTGGTGAAGTTCGAAGTTTTCTAGGATAGGCTGGGTACTATCGAAGATTTATAGAGTGATTCTCCAAAATAGCTGGACCAATGACACAATTGACAAGGAAAGGAGTAAAGTTTCAATGGACAAATAAGTGTGAGCAAAGGTTTCAGGAGCTAAAACAACGATTGATTACAGTACTTGTATTGAGCATAAGAGTCTCAAATATTTCTTCACTCAGAAGGAATTTAATATGAGACAGAGACGATGGTTGGAGCTAGTGAAAGATTATGATTGCACTATCCATTATCATCTGGGTAAGGCTAATGTTGTTGCTGATGCTCTAAGCAGAAAGTCGATGGGGCAGTTGGTATCATTACCTACTATTTTGATGGAGTTGATCAAAGACTTGGAAAAGTTGCAAATTGAAGTGATTACCACACCAGAACAAGTCACTGCTCATTTAGCAACTTTGGTGGTTTGACCTACTCTTAGAGATCGGATCATAGAAGCACAAGATAAAGACTCATTCTTGTAGAAGATCAAGAACGAGATTGGTATTGATAAGAGAAAGAATTTTGGAATAGCTTCGGATCAGGCACTAATGTTTAAAGGAAGAATTTGCGTACCAAATGATGAAGTTTTGAGGAAGGAGATATCGGAGGAGGCTCATTCCACCCAGTACGCCGCACATCCTGGTGGTACAAAAATGTATCGAGACCTTTGAAATACATTTTGGTGGAGGAATATGAAAAGAAGTATAGATTCATTTGTGGCAAAATGCATAGTTTGCCAACAAGTTAAAGCGGAACATCAAAAACCGACAGGGTTATTAAATTCATTAGACATACCTGAATGGAAGTGGGAGAATCGACTTTGTCATAGGATTTCCAAGGTCATGCTATATGGGTAATAGTGGATCGTCTAACAAAGTCCGCTCATTTTCTTCCAGTACAAATGACATTCAGTCTAGATCAGCTGGCACAGTTGTACATTAGAGAGATTGTAAGGACCATTCAAACTTTGGAAGATATGCTAAGGGCTTGTGTTCTGGATCTAGGAGGTAGTTGGGAATCGTATATACCTCTGGTAGAATCTGCATATAATAACAGTTTCCAAGCAACTATTGGAATGGCATCGTATGAAACTCTCTATGGTAGAAAATGCAGATCACCTGTTCATTGGGAAGAAGTTCCGAGAAAAGAGAGTTTTAGGACTAGAGATCATTGAAAAAATAGTTGAAGCCATTGATAAGATCTGTACCAGGATAAAGGGCGCGCAAGATAGACAAAAGAGCTATGCAGATATTAGGAGAAAAGACTTGAAATTTGAAGTTGGAGAAAAGTCTTTCTAAAGGTGGCACTAACAAAGGGTGTACTTAGGTTCGGCAAGTAAGGCAAACTACGACCTCGTTATATCGGACCTTTTGAAATACTTGACAGGGTTGGAAATGTGGCTTATCGATTGGCGTTGCCACCTGAACTATCGGTAGTTCACAATGTGTTTCATGTATCGATGATCAGAAAGTATATGCATGATTCTAATCATGTGGTCAACTACCAATCCTTGGAAGTACAAAAAGACTTATCTTATGAGAAATTACCGATCAAGATACTAGATCGAAAGGTACATAAATTACGGAACAGGGAGATTCAACTGGTCAAGGTACAATGGAATAATCATGGAGTAGAAGAAGCTACTTGGGAAAGAGAAGAAGAAGTTAAAGATAAATATCCAACACTCTTTGTCCAAGCATAAGGTAAATTTCGAGGATGAAATTTTATTTAAGGTGTAAGGGTTGTAGTAGCCGAGAAAAAAATAAAATGGAATTATGCTATTATTTTGTGATGATCTAGCACCACGAGCCTAATCCATTTTAGAAACGACCTATGGAAGCTCAACTCATGTAAGATTACAAAATCCCAAGTGGGATACCACCCATTTGAGACATTAAGAATTAGATTGATTTAATATCTGGAGCTGTTATTCTAACACGAGGGTTACGCTCATTGCGGGACTTAACCCAACACCTTACGGCATGAGCTGACGACAGCCATGCACCACCTGTGTCCGCGTTCCCGAAGGCACCCCTCTCTTTCAAGAGGATTCGTGAAGTGTCAAGCCCTGGTCCTTCGCTTTGCATCGAATTAAACCACATGCTCCACCGCTTGTGCGGGCCCCCGTCAATTCCTTTGAGACCCACCAGCTTATAGAAGTAATTTTCAGGAGACAAAGGAGCTTCGAAAGCAAGTGGAGGAATTGAAGAGTAAAATGTATACGAGGGAAAGAATGAATCCATGTGTCGTACTAGTACTACTTGTACATAAAAAGGATAGGCCTTGGAGAATGTGCTATGTAGGGCAATCAACAACATAATGGTAAAGTATCGTCATTCACTTCCTATGTTAGATGATATGCTTGATGAGTTACTGCATGGATCTTGTATATTTAATAAAATAGATTTTAAAAGTGGATATCACTAAATTAGGATGAGAGAAGGAGATGAATAAAAACTACTTTTAAGGCTAAAATTATATCCATTTGGTAATTGTACCTAACACTTTCATGAGATTAATGAACCATGTGTTTGCATGCAAATTCATAGTATACTTTGATGACATGCTAGTGTATAGTACGAACTTAAATGAGCATATAGAGCATGACCAGTGTGCTTGTCTTAAAGCAGGAACAAGTTTATGCTAACTTTAAAAAGTGTACGTTTTGCATGGAAAAGTTATTTTTCTTGGTGATGTTTGTTAGTGCATAGCGTATTAAAGTGGATGAAGAGAATATTAAAATTATCATAGAGTGGCCAACACCTTAAAGCTAAAAGCAGTAAGAAGATTTCATAGTTTAGCTAGCTTTTATAGGCATTTTGTTAAGGATTTTAGCACACTTACGGTGCACGCACTGACATTGTGACAAAGAGTATGGGATTCCAATGGGGCATTGAATAAGAACAAGCATTTAATACTATTATGGATAAGTTGTGCTTAGCACCTGTTTTAGCATTACCTAACTTTAAAAAAACTTTTGAGATTGAATATGATGTCTGTTTTGAATTATCCTCTATATGACAGAGAGCTTTATTTATTTGTTCGACTTTGGAGACATGACAGCACTACCTATGGCATAAGAAGTTTTAATCCACACCGATCATGAATCATTTAAACATCTAATGGGACAAGGTAAATTAAACAAGAGGCATGCAAGGTGGAAGAGTTTATTGAGACTTTCCCTATGTCATTCGATTAAAACAAGGTAAATTAAACAAGAGGCATACAAGGTTTGTATCTTTACTTGTTCCTAGTGAGTCTTGGGTAGATGTGTCTATGGACTTTGTGTTGGTATTGTCTAGAAATAAAAGGATAAGGAATTCCATATTTGCATTGGTGGATAAGTTTAGTAAGATAGTGTGTTTCATTGATTGTCATAAAATAGATGATGCCACAAACATAGCTGACTTATTCTTTAAGAAAATAGTGTGACACCACAGGATACTTTGGAGTATTGTGTCTGACAGAGATATTTAAAGTTCCTTAGTTATTTTTGGAGGGTTTTGTGTGGTAATTTGGGAACCAAACAATTATTTTCTACTACTTGTCACTCACAAACAGATGGACAAATCGAGGTAGCTAATAGGACATTGACACGACTTTTACGTACAATAATCATTAAGAACTTGAACAGTTGGGAGGATTGCTTGCCATTTATAGAGTTTTCTTATAATAGAGCCACACATTCTACAACTTCTTATACTCCTTTAGAAATTGTATATGATTTTAATCCACTAACTCATTTGAATTTAATTTATGTTACATGTTGATAAAAGAGTATTTTTTAGCTCAAGGGAGTTCAAAATTGCAATCTAGAGATGGACCAATTTAAGTTCTAGAAAAGAAAAATGACAATGCCTATAAATTCAATCTTCCAAGTGTTTATAATATTGTTCCTACTTTCAATGTTTTTTCGATCTTTCTCTGGTCGATACATGTATTCAAGTTCAAAACCTTTTGAAGAGGGAGGGAATAATTAGAATCATGAAAGGCATACTAGCAAGGATCCACTGCATGTTGAAAATGGACAAATGACAATATTAGGAGCAAAGAGAATGATGAGATTGAGTTCCATTTTTGACCTAGTAAATGTTCGAATTGGAAGAGAGCTATTGCTAGAAGAATTGTCGCTCTTTGGGTTAGCTTTCCAACGTACTTTTAATCGCTTCAATCAAATATATCGGGATAAAAAATTATGGTCAAAATACTGAAAATTGTCTGAAGGAAAAATGTGGCGGGACCATGCGACTGTACCCATTTATTCCATGCGGTCGCACATGGTGGTTCAGTGAGCTCACAAGTTGCAAATCTTTGTTCTATGCAACTGCACCAACTTCTACCATGCTGTCACAAAGTTCAATTCCAGGGCGAAGTTCAGTTTCCTGATTTCAATCAAACACTCATGGATTTAATTTTCATTATCGAACAATTCTAGGGTTTAGATTTCTTTTTCATGAATATGTTTTGAGATTTACTTAACATTTTTTACATTTTTCATAGATTCAGTCATGCTTTTTTTACCGAACAATTGAAATATTCGTTTGAGTTTTTATTTCAATCAATAACTTTATTGGTGTGATTCTTTACTGTCTTATGCTTGAAGTATATAGTCGATCTTGAATCTTATTTCAATAAATAAATGTGAAAATTTGTTTTAGGATATAAAAACTTTGGAATTATTGTAGATTGAATTTGGGATTCAATGACATATTTTCCAATTAGACAGTTGGTTCGTCTCTAATTGAGTCATAAGAGTGAATTATTGATCTTGAATGACCAAACCAATTGAGGGAATTCCGATGCCACTAATTCAAACCCTGATATTTAAACTTTAATTCGATAAATAAATCATTTTCACACCATTCACGAGTACCTTATTTTGTTGAATCTTTTGAGCAATTCATCCATGTTCCTATAGAATCGATACCCCAAAGCTGTGCTATAATTACCTTGTAATTCTTTGGGCATAATCAAATTTTGACGCCATTGTCGAGGAGATGGTACAAGAAGTTAAGGAATTTTCTAGCAAAATGGTGACTTCTTTCCTTTACTTTTTTAGTTAATTTATTTTCATCATTGTTATTTTTTATTTTATTTCTTACGTAGTTCCATTTTTGTGTTCTGTGAGCAGGAATTTAGACGATTGAGGAAGATTCACTGACGTCGCTTACTGTATTTAAATTTCTTTCTAACCCTATTTTTGATAAACACTACACAACAACACTATGCGTGAAAGTGAGCATGAAGAATAGCCTTATAGGACCCTTCAGGATTACCTTCACCCAACATGTACACGCACACCATCATGCATTATGTTTCCAACTAATATGCCATGTAGGGACTTTAAACTAGAAATGATTCCACTTCTTCCCACTTTTCATGGACTTGAAAATGAAAACCCATATGTGCATATTAGGGAATTTCAGGAGGTGGTTACAGCCTTCCACGATCAACATGGTACAACGGATGCAGTCAGGATAAAAATTTTCCCATTTTCACTTAAAGAAAGAACAAAATTTGGCTATATTCATCGAGACCACGTTTTATTGGGACATGGACTAAAATGACTTGGGCATTTTTCGGCAAATACTTTTCCCATCATAAGACTAGTGCGTTGAAGAAACAATATTTTTCATTTGCCCAAAAGGACAATGAGATTGTATACCAAGCATGTGAAAGATACAATGAATTGCAAGCTCTTTGCTCCCACTATGGTTATGAGAGTTGGCACATTGTGAGTTATTTTGATGAAAGACTAACACTTAGGGAGCACCAATCTATTGAGATGATGTGTAATTGTGACTTCTTGTAAAAAGAGCCAGATGAGGCCATAGACTACTTAGATGACCTAGTTGAAAAAGATCATATTTGGACTGGACCTAGCACCACCGATAGTACTAATAGGTCACGACCCACAAGAAACCCTAGTAGCACAGGGTATTTATCATCTTTGGGAGGAGGATAGCCTTAGAGCAAAGGTAAAACCCTCACTGGAGAGCTAGAAACCCCATGTGCTAAGGCCGAAGCCGACATAAACTGTTTTCCATGTTGAGTCTCTAGGATTGTGTTTTGTGTGTGGTGGAATTGATCATCCAGTGCAAGAGTGTTATACTTTAGCTGAGATGAGGGAGATTTATGAGGAACTAATATCTTAAGCATGTACAAGAAAACCTATACTCCATTATCTGAAACCTACAATCCGGGGTGGCGAAATCACCTCGATCTCAGTTGAAAATATGAAAACGAGCAATATGCCCAGCCAAATAGAGCTTACACTACACCTTCATATCAGCCTACAACTTTTAGGAACTCCTTAGAGGACACTTTATACGCCTTTATGGAGGCACAAGGTAAAACCAATAAAAATTTGAGACTATGATCACCCAAATTGTTGAGGAAACCAAAGAAATGAAAAATCTTATGTCCAAATTGACCAATGCGTTATTGTAGTGTAATGTGAGAGGTTTCCAAAAACTGCTAGTCAACACAATGAGATTTTAGAACACCTCAAACAAGTAAAAAATCAATCTACCTCTTTTGCATGTGATTTCCCAGGTTCCTAAATATGCTAAAGTCCTCAAAGACTTGTGCACTGAGGAAACACCATGTCAAGAAAATTACTTTCTTGACTGAGCAAGTGAGTGCTGTGATTGAGCCAAAGATCCCAACCAAGTATAAGGATCCTGGTTGTCCAACTATTTCTTGCATCATCGGGAACCATGAGATTGCACAAGCCCTTCTTGATCTAGGGGCTAGTTCAACATCATGCCCTATGAAATTTACTTGTTAGGCTTAGATGAGATAAAACCTACATCTGTAAGTCTACAATTGGCATATTAGTCCACTATAAGACCAAGAGTAGTTGAGGATGTGTTAGTGGAAATTGATAAATTTTACTACCCTATTGACTTAGTTTTGGACTTAGAAGTGGATGTGAATGTTAACTCTAAATTACCTATAATTCTTGGTAGACCTTTTCTTACTATGGCTAATGCTCTTATAAATTACAGGAATGGTTAATGAAGCTATCTAATGGGAAGCTGACCTTAGAAGCCAACATCTTTCATATCACTAAGCAGCTTGAGGAAGATGATGAGTGTCACCAAACATATATGATTGATGCACTCACTCAAGAGGGGCAGACCATTTGTTAGGGCTAACTTTTGAGAACAACACAAACCCTTACTAATTAAACATTTTAACTTTGACCTAGAAGAGTGAGGTTAGCTTAGGAAATTTCAATTGACTGAGCTGGAGGAGTTAAGGAAAGACACTTACGAGAATTCTAGAATCTACAGGTCAAAAATGAAAGCATTCCATGATAAAAACGTTTTGAGAAAAGCTTTTGAACCAAATCAGATAAGTGTATTTGTTCATATTCTAGACTTCACAAGAACCGAGGAAAACTTCACTCTAGGTGGATTGGTCCCCTTTATGGTAAAACGAGCTTTTGAAAATGGGACAGTTGAAATTGAAGACCCTAATGATGGTACAGTATTCAAAGTGAAGGGACAGAGCCTCAAGATAGTCTATGGGCAACAGGTACCTGTAATGGAAGAAATTCCTCTTGCAGACTCGATTTACTATCCTTGACATCAATGAAGTAGCCTTTTATTTTTATTTTTGTACATTAGTTTTAAGATTTTTCTTTAGGTATTTCTTTCATATTTTAGGCTTATTTTCATTTCCTGCTTTACCCTCTTGATTGAGCACTTTGAGGTTAACCATATTTCAGCTTTATGTGATTCACACAGTATTCAGGTGATATCCTTCTTTTTACTTGGTAGACATGTTTTTACATTGAAGACAATGTAAGAGTTGGTTGGGGGAGAATTAATTTGGATTCTATTGTACATTGCACAATGAATTGCATAAACATCATGAAATTTTGTTGTGATTGGTTTTTGAGAAAAAAATTGTTTAAATCTTTGATTTGTTGTATGATTATGTTCTTGAATGACAAAATATGCTATAGGAGTTAATTTTGTTTATGAAAATCTAGATGTCAAGACACTTGCTGAATTCCTTTTATGTACACAAGTTTTGTGGTATTATGGTAGTTTGGCACATCTAACTAGAAGAGTCTCTTGCTGAAGTTTTCATGTGAGAGAATTAGTGAAAATTGAGAGCTGCCATATACTAAAAAATTGGTAATAAGCGTTCATTGATTCCTTAAA
>NW_019263932.1:0-796 GCF_002742605.1 Olea europaea var. sylvestris | reverse complement strand
AAAAAAATGAGTGGTTGAAAAAGAATAAAAGTTTTTGATTTACGTGTAATATTATTTTATGGAAGATTGTGTGGTTTGAAATATGAGAGAGAAAAATAAAATGTGACAGAATGGAAATTAATGGGGGCCAAATGAGTTCTAAGAGAAGGTACGAAACTTCTTATAGTAACATATCCAAAAATTGACTACCTTCGATAGCATATGAGGTACTAAAATATTTTTCAAAATCCAGCGGTGACTCGATTTGAAAGATAAACCATCGCAGTTTACTTAAAACGACATACTTTTTCTAAAGGTATTGGATTAACAAGATTTCAAATTTATTCGGTAGTTAACCCATGATCATTTCAACATGTAGTAAGGAAACTAACTCATAAGTTTGAAACTCAATACTATCATTTACACATTTTGTTATCAAATTAGAAAATTCAAAATAGATTCATACCTAGATGGATTTCTGGAAAAATCCGATTTCCATGGAATTATCATAACAAGTAGAGCCGGAGAATGATCATTCAAGCTAGTGCCAAACATCACAGTCGGAGGTACCAATACATTGATATTCTTGACGAAAAATTATAAATTGAAGACTAAATAATCACTTGCACCTTCTCCTACTTGAATTTGAAACTTTCAAATGGATGAAATTGGACGTTGAATGTAACATAATAGACAGCGCCCTACGCATAAAAGAAATAAGTATCTTCACAATAAGGTCCCTATATGTTCCTGCCTAGTCACCTATGATGTACATATGGTATGTTATGACCAAATATTGTATAATCAAATTCCAACA
>NW_019263931.1:0-13589 GCF_002742605.1 Olea europaea var. sylvestris | reverse complement strand
TGACAGGTTGATCGGAAACAAAAATCGCGCCGGAGTCAATTTCGTCATTTTTCGCAACTTTGTCGGAATGGGCTCAAATTTGACAAGTTGATCGGGAACAAAAATCATGCTCGGTGAATTTCGTCATATTTCGCAACTGTGTCGAAATTGTCTAAAATTTGAAAGGTTGACCAGAAACAAAAACCGCGCCGTGGGCGATTTCGTCATTTTTCGCAACTGTGTCGGAATGGGCTAAAATTTGACAAGTTGATCGGAAACCAAAATCGCGCCGTATAATTTCATCATTTTTCGCGACTGTATCGGAATGGGCTAAAATTTGACTGGTTGATCGGAAATAAAAATCGCGCCCGGGGCAATTTCTTCATTTTTCGCGACTGCGTCGGAATGGGCTAAAATTTGACTGGTTGATCGGAAACTAAAACTGCCCGGGGCAATTTCGTCAGTTTTCGCGACGATGTCGGAATGGGCTAAAATTTGACAGGTTGATCGGAAACAAAAGTCGCGCCGAGGGCAATTTCGTCATTTTTCCCGACTATGTCGGAATGGGCTAAAATTTGGAAGGTTGATCGGGAATAAAAATCGCGCCGAAGGCAATTTCGTCATTTTTCTGGACTCTGTCGGAATGGACTAAAATTTGACTGGTTGTTCGGACACAAAAACTGCGCCAGGGTCAATTTCATCATTTTTCGTGACGATGTCGGAATGGGCTAAAATTTGACTGGTTGATCGGAATAAAATCGCGCTGGGGGTAATTTCGTCATTTTTCGCGACTGTGTCATAATGGGATAAAATTTGATAGGTTGATCGGAAACAAAAATCGCGCCGGGGTCAATTACGTCATTTTTCGCGACTTTGTCAGAATGGGATCAAATTTGACAGGTTGATCGAGAACAAAAATCGTGTCGGGTAAATTTCGTCATCTTTCGCAACTGTGTCGGAATTTACTAAAATTTGACAGGTTGATCGGAAACAAAAATCGCACAAGGGGCAATTTCGTCATTTTTCACGACTGTATCAGAATGGGCTAAAATTTGACAGGGTGATCGGAAACAAAAATCGCGCCGGGGTCATTTTCGTCATTTTTCGCGACTGTGTAGGAATGGGCTCAAATTTGACAGGTTGATCGGGAACAAAAATCGCGCCGGGTGTAATTTCGTCATTTTTCGCGACTGTGTCGGAATGGGCTCAAATTAGACAGGTTCATCGGAAACAAAAATCGCGATGGGGTAATTTCGTCATTTTTCGCGACTGTGTCGGAATGGGCTCAAATTTGACAGGTTGATCGGAAACAAAAATCGCGCCGGGGGCAATTTCGTCATTTTTCTCGACTGTGTCGGAATGCGCTGAAATTTGGCAGGTTGATCGGAAAGAAAAATCGCGCCGGTGGCAATTTCGTCATTTTTCTAGAATGTGTCGGAATGGGCTAAAATTTGACTGGTTGATCGGACACAAAAACTGTGCCAGGGTCAATTTCGTCATTTTTCGCGACGATGTCGGAATGTGCTAAAATTCGACTGATTGATTGGAAACAAAAATTTAGCCGTGGGCAATTTCGTCATTTTTCGTGACTGTGTCGGAATGGGCTCAAATTTGACAGGTTGATCGGAAACAAAAATCGCGTCGGGGGCAATTTCGTCATTTTTCTCGACTGTGTCGGAATGAGCTTAAATTTGACAGGTTGATCGGAAACAAAAATCGCGTCGGGGGCAATTTCGTCATTTTTCTCGACTGTGTCGGAATGGGCTCAAATTTGACAGGATGATCGGAAACAAAAATCGTGCCGAGGGCAATTTCGTTATTTTTCGCGACTGTATCAGAATGGGCTAAAATTTGACAGGTTGATCGAGAACAAAAATCGTGTCGGGTAAATTTCGTCATCTTTCGCAACTGCGTCGGAATTTGCTAAAATTTGACAGGTTGATTGGAACCAAAAGCCGCACAGGGGGCAATTTCGTCGTTTTTCGCGACTTAGTCTGAATGGGCTAAAATTTGACAGGTTGATCAGAAACAAAAATCGCGCCGTGGGCAATTTCGTCAATTTTTGCGACTGTGTCGAAATGGGCTAAAATTTGACAGGTTGATCGGAAACAAAAACCTCGCCGGGGGCAATTTCGTCATTTTTCGAGACTGTGTCGGAATGGGCTAAGATTTAACAGGTTGATCGGAAACAAAAACCGCGCCGTGGGCGATTTCGTCATTTTTCGCAACTGTGTCGGAATGGGCTAAAATTTGACAAGTTGATCGGAAACCAAAATCGCGCCGGGTGCAATTTCATCATTTTTCGCGACTGTATCGGAATGGGCTAAAATTTTACTGGTTGATCGGAAATAAAAATCGCGCCCGGGGCAATTTCGTCATTTTTCGCGACTGTGTCGGAATGGGCTAAAATTTGACTGGTTGATCGGAAACTAAAACTGCCCGGGGCAATTTCGTCAGTTTTCGCGACGATGTCGGAATGGGCTAAAATTTGACAGGTTGATCGGAAACAAAAGTCGCGCCGAGGGCAATTTCGTCATTTTTCTCGACTATGTCGGAATGGGCTAAAATTTGGAAGGTTGATCGGAAATAAAAATCGCGCCGAAGGCAATTTCGTCATTTTTCTGGACTCTGTCGGAATGGACTAAAATTTGACTGGTTGTTCTGACACAAAAACTGCGCCAGGGTCAATTTCATCGTTTTTCGTGACGATGTCGGAATGGGCTAAAATTTGACTGGTTGATCGGAATAAAATCGCGCTGGGGGTAATTTCGTCATTTTTCGCGACTGTGTCATAATGGGATAAAATTTGATAGGTTGATCGGAAACAAAAATCGCGCCGGGGTCAATTTCGTCATTTTTCGTGACTGTGTCGGAATGGGCTAAAATTTAACAGGTTGATCGGAAACAAAAATCGCTCCGGGGGCAATTTCGTCATTTTTCGCCACTGTGTCGGAATGGGCTAAAATTTGACAGGTTGATCGAGAACAAAAATCGTGTCGGGTAAGTTTCGTCATCTTTCGCAACTGTGTCGGAATTTGCTAAAATTTGACAGGTTGATCGGAACCAAAAGCCGCACAGGGGGCAATTTCGTCGTTTTTCGCGACTGTGTCTGAATGGGCTAAAATTTGACAGGTTGATCAGAAACAAAAATCGCGCCGTGGGCAATTTCGTCAATTTTTGCGACTGTGTCGAAATGGGCTAAAATTTGACAGGTTGATCGGAAACAAAAACCGCGCCGGGGGCAATTTCGTCATTTTTCGTGACTGTGTCGGAATGGACTAAAATTTAACAGGTTGATCGGAAACAAAAATCGCGCCGGGGGCAATTTCGCCATTTTTCGCCACTGTGTCGAAATGGGCTAAAGTTTGACATGTTGATCGAGAACAAAAATCGTGTCGGATAAATTTCGTCATCTTTCGCAACTGTGTCGGAATTTGTTAAAATTTGACAGGTTGATTGGAACCAAAAACCGCACAGGGGGCAATTTCGTCGTTTTTCGCGACTGTGTCTGAATGGGCTAAAATTTGACAGGTTGATCAGACACAAAAATCGCGCCGGGGGCAATTTCGTCAATTTTTGCGACTGTGTCGGAATGGGCTGAAATTTGGCAGGTTGATCGGAAATAAAAATCGCGCCGGAGGCAATTTCGTCATTTTTCTGGACTCTGTCGGAATGGACTAAAATTTGACTGGTTGTTCGGACACAAAAACTGCGCCAGGGTCAATTTCATCATTTTTCGTGACGATGTCGGAATGGGCTAAAATTTGACTGGTTGATCGGAATAAAATCGCGCTGGGGGTAATTTCATCATTTTTCGCGACTGTGTCATAATGGGATAAAATTTGATAGGTTGATCGGAAACAAAAATCGCGCCGGGGTCAATTTCGTCATTTTTCGCGACTGTGTCATAATGGGCTAAAATTTGACAGGTTGATCGGAAACAAAAATCGCACAAGGGGCAATTTCGTCATTTTTCACGACTGTGTCAGAATGGGCTAAAATTTGACAGGGTGATCGGAAACAAAAATCGCGCCGCGGTCATTTTCGTCATTTTTCGCGACTGTGTAGGAATGGGCTCAAATTTGACAGGTTGATCGGGAACAAAAATCGCGCCGAGGTCATTTTCTTCAATTTTTGCAACTGTGTCGGAATTGGCTAAAATTTGACAGGTTGATCGGAAACAAAAATCGCACAAGGGGCAATTTCGTCATTTTTCACGACTGTGTCAGAATGGGCTAAAATTCGACAGGGTGATCGGAAACAAAAATCGCGCCGCGGGCAATTTCGTCATTTTTCTCGACTGTGTCGGAATGCGCTGAAATTTGGCAGGTTGATCGGAAAGAAAAATCGCGCCGGGGGCAATTTCGTCATTTTTCTGGACTGTGTCGGAATGGGCTAAAATTTGACTGGTTGATCGGACACAAAAACTGTGCCAGGGTCAATTTCGTCATTTTTCGCGACGATGTCGGAATGTGCTAAAATTCGAATGATTGATTGGAAACAAAAATTTAGCCGTGGGCAATTTCGTCATTTTTCGTGACTTTGTCGGAATGGAATCAAATTTGACAGGTTGATCGGAAACAAAAATCGCGCCGGGGGCAATTTCGTCATTTTTCGTGACTGTGTCGGAATGGGCTAAAATTTAACAGGTTGATCGAAAACAAAAATCGCGCCGGGGGCAATTTCGTCATTTTTCTCCACTGTGTCGGAATGGGCTAAAATTTGACAGGTTGATCGAGAACAAAAATCGTGTCGGGTAAGTTTCGTCATCTTTCGCAACAGTGTCGGAATTTGCTAAAATTTGACAGGTTGATCGGAACCAAAAGCCGCACAGGGGTCAATTTCGTCGTTTTTCGCGACTGTGTCTGAATGGGCTAAAATTTGACAGGTTGATCAGAAACAAAAATCGCGCCGGGGGCAATTTCGTCAATTTTTGCGACTGTGTCGAAATGGGCTAAAATTTGACAGGTTGATCGGAAACAAAAACCGCGCGCGGGGGCAATTTCGTAATTTTTCGTGACTGTGTCGGAATGGGCTAAAATTTAACAGGTTGATCGGAAACAAAAATCGCGCCGGGGGCAATTTCGTCATTTTTCGCCACTGTGTCGGAATGGGATAAAATTTGACAGGTTGATCGAGAACAAAAATCGTGTCGGGTAAATTTCGTCATCTTTCGTAATTGTGTCGAAATTTGCTAAAATTTGACAGGTTGATCAGAACCAAAAACCGCAGAGGGGGAAATTTCGTCGTTTTTCGCGACTGTGTCTGAATGGGCTAAAATTTGACAGGTTGATCAGAAACAAAAATCGTGCCGGGGGCAATTTTGTCAATTTTTGCGACTGTGTCGAAATGGGCTAAAATTTGACAGGTTGATCGGAAACAAAAACCGCGCCGGAGGCAATTTCGTCATTTTTCGAGACTGTGTAGGAATGGGCTAAGATTTAACAGGTTGATCGGAAACAAAAATCGCGCCGGGGGCAATTTCGTCATTTTTCGCCACTGTGTCGGAATGGGCTCAAATTTGACAGGTTGATCGGGAACAAAAATCGTGCCCGGTGAATTTCGTCATTTTTCGCAACTGTGTCGAAATTGTCTTAAATTTGAAAGGTTGATCAGAAACAAAAACCGCGCCGTGGGCGATTTCGTCATTTTTCGCAACTGTGTCGGAATGGGCTAAAATTTGGAAGGTTGATCGGAAATAAAAATCGCGCCCGGGGCAATTTCGTCATTTTTCGCGACTGTGTCGGAATCGGCTAAAATTTGACTGGTTGATCGGAAACTAAAACTGCCCGGGGCAATTTCGTCAGTTTTCGCGACGATGTCGGAATGGGCTAAAATTTGGAAGGTTGATCGGAAATAAAAATCGCGCCCGGGGCAATTTCGTCATTTTTCGCGACTGTGTCGGAATCGGCTAAAATTTGACTGGTTGATCGGAAACTAAAACTGCCCGGGGCAATTTCGTCAGTTTTCGCGACGATGTCGGAATGGGCTAAAATTTGGAAGGTTGATCGGAAATAAAAATCGCGCCGAAGGCAATTTCGTCATTTTTCTGGACTCTGTCGGAATGGACTAAAATTTGACTGGTTGTTCGGACACAAAAACTGCGCCAGGGTCAATTTCATCATTTTTCGTGACGATGTCGGAATGGGCTAAAATTTGACTGGTTGATCGGAATAAAATCGCGCTGCGGGTAATTTCGTCATTTTTCGCGACTGTGTCATAATGGGATAAAATTTGATAGGTTGATCAAAAACAAAAATCGCGCCGGGGTCAATTACGTCATTTTTCGCGACTTTGTCAGAATGGGCTCAAATTTGACAGGTTGATCGAGAACAAAAATCGTGTCGGGTAAATTTCGTCATCTTTCGCAACTGTGTCGGAATTTGCTAAAATTTGACAGGTTGATCGGAAACAAAAATCGCACAGGGGGCAATTTCGTCATTTTTCACGACTGTGTCGGAATGGGCTAAAATTTGACAGGGTGATCGGAAACAAAAATCGCGCCGGGGTCATTTTCATCATTTTTCGTGACTGTGTAGGAATGGGCTCAAATTTGACAGGTTGATCGGGAACAAAAATCGCGCCGAGGTCATTTTCTTCAATTTTTGCAACTGTGTCGAAATTGGCTAAAATTTGACAGGTTGATCGGAAACAAAAATCGCGGCGGGGGCAATTTCATCATTTTTCGTGACTGTGTAGGAATGGCCTCAAATTTGACAGGTCGATCAGGAACAAAAACCGAGCCGGGGGTAATTTGGTCATTTTTCGCAACGGCGTCGGAATGGGCTCAAATTTGACAGGTTGATCGGGAACAAAAATCGTGCCGGGTGAATTTCGTCATTTTTCGCAACTGTGTCGAAATTTTCTAAAATTTGAAAGGTTGATCAGAAACAAAAACCGCGCCGTGGGCGATTTCGTCATTTCTCGCACTGTGTCGGAATGGGCTAAAATTTGACAAGTTGATCGGAAACCAAAATCGCGCCGGGTGCAATTTCATCATATTTCTCGACTGTATCGGAATGGGCTAAAATTTGACTGGTTGATCGGAAATAAAAATCGCGCCGGGGGCAATTTCGTCATTTTTCGCGACTGTGTCGGAATGGGCTAAAATTTGACAAATTGTTCGGAAACCAAAATCGCGCCGGGGGCAATTTCGTCATTTTTCGTGACTGTGTCGGAATGGGCTAAAATTTAACAGGTTGATCGGAAACAAAAATCGCGCCGGGGGCAATTTCATCATTTTTCGCCACTGTGTCGGAATGGGCTAAAATTTGACAGGTTGATCGAGAACAAAAATCGTGTCTGGTAAGTTTCGTCATCTTTCGCAACTGTGTCAAAATTTGCTAAAATTTGACAGGTTGATCGGAACCAAAAGCCGCACAGGGGGCAATTTCGTCGTTTTTCGCGACTGTGTCTGAATGGGCTAAAATTTGACAGGTTGATCAGAAACAAAAATCGCGCCGGGGGCAATTTCGTCAATTTTTGCGACTGTGTCGAAATGGGCTAAAATTTGACAGGTTGATCGGAAACAAAAACCGCGCCGGGGGCAATTTCGTCATTTTTCGAGACTGTGTCGGAATGGGCTAAGATTTAACAGGTTGATCGGAAACAAAAATCGCGCCGGGGGCAATTTTGTCATTTTTCGCCACTGTGTCGGAATGGGCTAAAATTTGACAGGTTGATCGAGAACAAAAATCGTGTCGGGTAAATTTCGTCATCTTTCGCAATTGTGTCGGAATTTGCTAAAATTTGACGGGTTGATCGAAACCAAAAACCGCACAGGGGCAATTTCGTCGTTTTTCGCGACTGTGTCTGAATGGGCTAAAATTTGACAGGTTGATCGGAAACAAAAATCGCGCCGGAGTCAATATCGTCATTTTTCGTGACTTTGTCGGAATGGGCTCAAATTTGACAGGTTGATCGGGAACAAAAATCGTGCCGGGTGAATTTCGTCATTTTTCGCAACTGTGTCGAAATTGTCTAAAATTTGAAAGGTTTGTCAGAAACAAAAACCGCGCCGTGGGCGATTTCGTCATTTTTCACAACTGTGTCGGAATGGGCTAAAATTTGACAAGTTGATCGGAAACCAAAATCGCGCCGGGTGCAATTTCATCATTTTTCGCGACTGTATCGGAATGGGCTAAAATTTGTCTGGTTGATCGGAAATAAAAATCGCGCCCGGTGCAATTTCGTCATTTTTCGCGACTGTGTCGGAATGGGCTAAAATTTGACTGGTTGATCGGAAACTAAAAGTGCGCGGGGCAATTTCATCATTTTTCGCGACGATGTCGGAATGGGCTAAAATTTGACAGGTTGATCGGAAACAAAAGTCGCGCCGGGGGCAATTTCGTCATTTTTCTCGACTATGTCGGAATGGGCTGAAATTTGGAAGGTTGATCGGAAATAAAAATCGCGCCGAAGGCAATTTCGTCATTTTTCTGGACTGTGTCGGAATGGACTAAAATTTGACTGGTTGTTCGGACACAAAAACTACGCCAGGGTCAATTTCATCATTTTTCGTGACGATGTCGGAATGGGCTAAAATTTGACTGGTTGATCGGAATAAAATCGCGCTGGGGGCAATTTGGTCATTTTTCGCGACTGTGTCATAATGGGATAAAATTTGATAGGTTGATCGGAAACAAAAATCGCGCCGGGGTCAATTTCGTCATTTTTCGCGACTTTGTCGGAATGGGCTCAAATTTGACAGGTTGATTGAGAACAAAAATCGTGTCGGGTAAATTTCGTCATCTTTCGCAGCTGTGTCGGAATTTGTTAAAATTTGACAGGTTGATCGGAAACAAAAATCGCACAGGGGGCAATTTCTTCATTTTTTACGACTGTGTCGGAATGGGCTAAAATTTGACAGGTTGATCGGAAACAAAATTCGCGCCGTGGGCAATTTCGTCATTTTTCGCGATTGTGTCGGAATGGGTTAAAATTTGACTGGTTGATCGGAAAAAAAATCGCGCTGGGGGCAATTTCGTCATTTTTCGCGACTGTGTCGGAATGGGATAAAATTTGACAGGTTGATCGGAAACAAAGATCGCGCCGAGGGCAATTTCGTTATTTTTCACGACTGTATCGGAATGGGCAAAAATTTGACTGGTTGATCGGAAACAAAAATCGCGCCGGGGTCATTTTCGTCATTTTTCGCGACTGTGTCGGAATAGGCTCAAAGTTGAGAGGTTGATCGGGAACAAAAATCGTGACGGGTGAATTGCGTCATTTTTCTGAACTGTGTCGGAATTGGCCAAAATTTGACTGGTTGATCGGAAACAGAAACCGCGCCGGGGGCAATTTCGACATTTTCGGGACTGTGTCGGAATGGGCTAAAATTTGACAGGTTGATCGGGAACAAAAATCGTGCCGAATGAATTTCGTCAATTTTTGCAACTGTGCCGGAATTGGCTAAAATTTGACAGGTTGATCGGAAACAAAAATCGCGCAGGGGGCAATTTCGTCATTTTTCTCGACTGTGTCGGAATGGGCTGAAATTTGGCAGGTTGATCGGAAATAAAAATCGCGCCGGAGGTAATTTCGTCATTTTCCTGGACTGTGTCGGAATGGGCTAAAATTTGACTGGTTGATCGGACACAAAAACTGCGCCAGGGTCAATTTCGTCATTTTTCGCCACGATGTCGGAGTGGGCTAAAATTTGACTGATTGATTGGAAACAAAAATTCTGCCAGGGGCAATTTCGTCATTTTTCGCGACTGTGTCGGAATGGGCTAAAATTTGACAGGTTGATCGGGAAAAAAATCGTGCCGTGTGATTTTCGTCATTTTTCGCAACTGTGTCGGCATTGGCTAAAATTTGACAGGTTGATCGGAAACAAAAATCGCGCCGAGGGCAATTTCGTGATTTTCTTGACTGTGCCGGAATGTGCTAAAATTTGACAGGTTGATCGGAAACAAAAATCGCGCCGGGGGCAATTTCGTCATTTTTCGCGACTGCGTCGGAATGGGCTAAAATTTGACAGGTTGATCGGAAACAAAAATCGCGCCGGGGGCAATTTCGTCATTTTTCTCGACTGTGTCGGAATGGCCTCTAATTTGACAGGTTTATCGGGAACAAGAACCGCGCCGGTGTAATTTCGTCATTTTTCGCGACTGTGTCGGAATGGGCTCAAATTTGACAGGTTGATCGGGAACAAAAATCGTGCCGGGTGGATTTCGTCATTTTTCGCAACTGTGTCGGAATTGGCTATAATTTGACAGGTTGATCGGAAACAAAAGCCGCGCTGGGGGCAATTTCGTCATTTTTCTCGACTATGTCGGTATGGGTTGAAATTTGGTAGGTTGATCAGAAACAAAAATCGCGCCCGGGGCAATTTCGTCATTTTTCGCGACTGTGACGAAATGGGCTCAAATTTGACAGGTTGATCGGGAACAAAAATCGTGCCGGGTGAATTTCGTCATTTTTCGCAACTATGTCGGAATTGGCTAAAATTTAACAGGTAGATCGGAAACAAAAATCGCGCCTGGGGCAATTTCGTCATTTTTCGCGACTGTGTCGGAATGGGCTAAAATTTGACAGGTTAATCGGAAACAAAAATCGCGCCGGGGGCAATTTCGTCATTTTTCTCGACTATGTCGGAATGGGCTGAAATTTGGAAGGTTAATCGGAAATAAAAATCGGGCCGAAGGCAATTTCGTCATTTTTCTGTACTGTGTCGGAATGGACTAAAATTTGACTGGTTGTTCGGACACAAAAACTACGCCAGGGTCAATTTCATCATTTTTCGTGACGATATCAGAATGGGCTAAAATTTGACTGGTTCATCGGAAAAAAATCACGCTGGGGGCAATTTCGTCATTTTTCGCGACTGTGTCGTAATGGGATAAAATTTGACAGGTTGATCGGAAACAAAAATCGCGTCGGGGTCCATTTCGTCATTTTTCGCGACTTTGTCGGAATGGGCTTAAATTTGACAGGTTGATCGAGAACAAAAATCGTGTCGGGTAAATTTCGTCATCTTTCGGAACTCTGTCGGAATTTGCTTAAATTTGACAGGTTGATCGGAAACAAAAATCGCACAGGGGGCAATTTCGTCATTTTTCGCGACTGTGTCGGAATGGGCTAAAATTTGACTGGCTGATCGGAAACAAAAATCGCGCCGGGGTCAATTTCGTCATTTTTCGCGATTGTGATGGAATGGGCTCAAATTTGACATGTTGATCGGGAACAAAAATCGTGCCGGGTGAATTTCGTCATTTTTCACAACTGTGTCGGAATTAGCTATAATTTCAAAGGTTGATCGGAATCAAAAACCGCGCCGTGGGCAATTTCGTCATTTTTCGCGACTGTGTCGGAATGGGCTAAAATTTGACAGCTTGATCGGAAACAAAAATCGCGCCGGGGTCAATTTCGTCATTTTTCGCGACTGTGTCGGAATGGGCTAAAATTTGAAAGGTTGATCGGAAACAAAAATCGCGCCGGGGGCAATTTAGTAATTTTTCGCGACTGTGTCGGAATGGGTTAAAATTTGACAGGTTGATCGGAAACAAAAATAGCGCCGGGGTCAATAACGTCATTTTTCGCGACTGTGTCGGAATGGGTTAAAATTTGACAGGTTGATCGGAAACAAAAATCGCGCCGGGGACAATTTCGTCATTTTTCTGGACTGTGTCGGAATGGGCTAAAATTTGACTGGTTGATCGGAAACTAAAACTGCGCCAGGGGCAATTTCGTCATTTTTCGCGACGATGACAGAATGGGCTAAAATTTGACTGGTTTATCGAAAAAAAAACCACGCCGGGGGCAATTTCGTCATTTTTCGCGACTGTGTCGGAATGGGCTAAAATTTGACAGGTTGATCGGAAACAAAAATCGAGCCGGAGTCAATTTCGTCATTTTTCGCGACTTTGTCGGAATGGGCTCAAATTTGACAGGTTGATCGGAAACAAAAATCGCGCCGGGGGCAATTTCGTCATTTTTCGCGACTTTGTCGGAATGGGCTCAAATTTGACAGGTTGATTGGGAACAAAAGTCGTGTCGGGTGAATATCGTCATTTTTCGCAACTGTGTCGGAATTTTCTAAAATTTGACAGGTGGATCGAAAACAAAAATCGCGCCAGGGGCAATTTCGTCATTTTTCTCGACAATGTCGGAATGGGCTAAAATTTGGCAGGTTGATCGGAAATAAAAATCGCGCCGGAGGCAATTTCGTCATTTTTCTCGACTGTGTCGGAATCGGCTGAAATTTGGCAGTTTGATCGGCAATAAAAATCGCGTCGGCGGCAATTTCGTCATTTTTCTCGACTGTGTCGGAATCGGCTGAAATTTGGCAGTTTGATCGGCAATAAAAATCGCGTCGGCGGCAATTTCGTCATTTTGCGCGACTGTGTCGGAATGGGCTTAAATTTGACAGGTTGATCGGAAACAAAAACTGCGCAAGGGGCAACTTCGTCATTTTTCGCGACTGTGTCGGAATGGGCTCAAATTTGACAGGTTGATCGGAAACAAAAATCGTGCCGGGGGCAATTTCGTCATTTTTTGGGACTGTGTCGGAATGGGAAAAAATTTGACATGTTGATCAGAAACAAAAATCGCTCCGGGGGCAATCCGTCATTTTCCGGGACTGTGTCGGAATGGGCCAAAATTTGACTGGTTGATCGGAAACAGAAACCGCGCCGGGGGCAATTTCGTCATTTTCGGGACTGTGTCGGAATGGGCTAAAATTTGACTGGTTGATCGGGAACAAAAATCGTGCCGAATGAATTTCGTCAATTTTCGCAACTGTGCCGGAATTGGCTAAAATTTGACAGGTTGATCGGAAACAAAAATCGCGCCGGGGGCAATTTCGTCATTTTTCGCGACGGTGTCGGAATGGGCTGAAATTTGGCAGGTTGATCGGAAATAAAAATCGCGCCGGGGGCAATTTCGTCATTTTTCGCGACGGTGTCGGAATGGGCTGAAATTTGGCAGGTTGATCGGAAATAAAAATCGCGCCGGGGGCAATTTCGTCATTTTTCGCGACGGTGTCGGAATGGGCTGAAATTTGGCAGGTTGATCGGAAATAAAAATCGCGCCGGGGGCAATTTCGTCATTTTTCGCGACTGTGTCGGAATGGGCTCAAATTTGACAGGTTGATCGGGAAAAAAATCGTGCCGTGTGATTTTCGTCATTTTTCGCAACTGTGTCGGCATTGGCTAAAATTTGACAGGTTGATCGGAAACAAAAATCGTGCCGAGGGCAATTTCGTGATTTTTCACGATTGTGCCGGGATGGGCTAAAATTTGGCAGGTTGATCGGAAACAAAAATCGCGTCGGGGGCAATTTCGTCATTTTTCACGACTGCGTCGGAATAGGCTAAAATTTGACAGGCTGATCGGAAACAAAAATCGCCCCGGGTTCAATTTCGTCATTTTTCGCGACTGTGTCGGAATGGGCTCAAATTTGACAGGTTGATCGGGAACAAAAATCGGGCCGGGTGAATTTCGTCATTTTTCGCAACTATGTCGGAATTGGATATAATTTGACAGGTTGATCGGAAACAAAAATCGCGCCTGTAGCAATTTCTCTATTTTTCGCGACTGTGTCGGAATGGGCTAAAATTTGACACGTTGATCGGAAACAAAAGTCGCGTCGGGGGCAATTTGGTCATT
>NW_019263930.1:10024-13591 GCF_002742605.1 Olea europaea var. sylvestris | reverse complement strand
GTTTGGCCTTCTTCACATTTCAACACACGTGCTTCTTCTTCGTTATCCTCCCTTTCTTTTTCTTCTTTCTCTTTGTTCTTGAAATCATTGGCTAGTAAATAGTTATTAGCCATGACAGGAGGTAACGTACTGAATTGATTAGTAAGAGACTGATCTGGATCTTCTTCATCCCTTCTATCTCGCCCAAACTTCGATCTCCCAGAAGAACTCTCTGTTAATTCTTCCATCGATTCACTTGTACCAGTCTATTCACTGTCTTCGAGAATATTTTGATTGGCTACCTCGAGTAGTTTAGGCGCCTTAGGACATGACACTCCCTGTTGTTGCCTCATCATTCGTCCATACATTTGGTTGGTGAGGTTACAGCCTGAATGTTCTACCATTATTTACTTACCTGAACTGTCTTTCAAAAGGCGATCCCCTGTAGAATGATGTACCTCGCCCTCTAACAGGCTGAGCGTTTGGGAAAAAACTAGGGCGATGGTGATACTGCCATATCCCTAATTTCTCTGTATTTGCACTCACTTCTCCTTTACATCTTGCACACAAGACGTCTTCATCCTTTTTAGGCTCCTTCCCTTTGCTATGTTCAAAGACACTAGGGTGTGGCCCAAGGTCTTTCTCTCCGTCGTCTATAACCAACTTGAATTTTGGCAACCTGTTTTTGAAACCAGTCGTCACCATGTTCACCCCGAGTGGCTGTGGAAAAGGGTTTTCATCCACTGCCATCTTCTTCTTATCCTCAAACGTAATTCGTCCTGATTCAATGACGTCCTGTAACATGTGGCAAAAAATCAAACAGTTGTTAGTCAAATGTGACCATGCATTATGCCACTTACAATATTTTTTACCCTTGATTTGTTCAGGGCTTGGCAACTTATGTTTATCGCTCAGCTTTATCTGCTTATCCTTATATAGTTTATCAAATATAAGGTCAACTCTGGTTACATCGAACGAGAACGTTCCAGCCTTTTTGTTTTCATCTTTTATAGGCTTATCCTTGTCCGACGATCTAGGTTTAGCCATTATAGGACAAATATACGCATCTCCTTTGATTAATTCGACCAAACACATTTCGGTTTGATCGTGATACTCGTCATTAATGGTATGAACATCAAAATTTGGGTCTCTATAATAAGTCCCCTTGCTAGAATTTTTCATTTGCTCTTCTTCTCTTATTAATTGTTCATACCTAATAACTTTTTCGCTCAATTGGAAAAGATCAAGAAATTCCCTGTCTTGGAATTTCTTTTTCAAATCAAAGTTTAGACAACTTTGAGCGATTTTGACAAACTCCTTTTCGGACAAAGGTACAAAACATTTACTTCTTGCTATTTTGAACATTTGAAAGAAACCTTCTGCCCATTCATTTGGCATTTGACGTAGATTCGTCAAATTGACCAAAGTAACTTCAGACTCAGTCTTATAAAATTGAGTATGGAATAATTGCTCCAATTGTTGCCATGTTTGAACAGAGTTCGCGGGCAAATTGATGAACCAGGAGAAAGTTACTCATGTTAATGAACTAGGGAACAACCTCATTTTATGGTAGTCTGTTACTTCACCACTTTGCAGTGTGAATCGCCCTATGTGTTCTAAAGTAGACATCTCTCCTAAATCGGTAAATAATGAGAATTCTGGCACTCTATACCCTCTAGGCCATGGATATGCTTGGTCTACCCAATCAGGATATGACTTTGTGTAAGTCGGTCTAATGACAGGATGTACCCCAAAAGCCATTTGATCCTGTACTATTTTCATAATTTGATTTCTCAACATGACGTTGGGGTTATATGGAATTCCTATAGGTTGATTGATCGGTCGATTTGCCTGAAGCCTGATGTTTGGTCCTTGATTGGCAACAAAGTTGCCATGATTTGGGTCATTGTTACCATTAGCCTAAATATTTATTCCATCATTAACACGTGGGGTATTCTGTCCATTATTTAGGACATTGTCTCTTACATTTAGGTTACCCCCAAGTTAGATGTATCATTACCACTATTCTGATTTGGCATTACACCATCCCCTGGTTTGAAGTAGACGGACCAAAAGGTGGTTCTATCCCTTGATTTGTACTTAGGACTGGGGAATTATGTCCTACAATTGTCCTAACTTGAAAGTGACTTGCAATAGGCACAACTGGCTGACAAATTTGGCCCACTAACTTATTCATTATTTCATTTAATGTATTCAGTTATTTGGCCATGTTGTCATAATGTGCATTCTCATTTTGGGTAAATCTTTCCATATTATGAACATTTCATAGATTTACTTGTTCAACGACATCCTGTGTGAGTTCTCCAAGTAATGCATGCATGGTTCGAGGACTCAACTCTGTCATTGGTTCATAACGACTGTGACTTCTCTGACTCTGTCCCTCTGTTCCTGGAGAGCTTTGTTGCTCCTCATATCGCTCGATCACAGATTAAACTCCTCCTTGACTTGCTGCTTTCTTATCAGATTTGTGAGGCATATTGTTTCACTTTTTGTATCCTCCACACCAAACACCAACGTCCCACTGGGCGTGCCAAATTGTTTCGCGTGAGTAGTCGCTAACAATTAAAAAAGGGATCAGACGATTGTGTAAGGAACAGATCTCTTGAGACAAAAGTCCCAAAAAGGAGTGTTTTATTGGCGATGATTTACAATTGGAAATAAACAAAATGCCTCCAAGGGGCACAAGCACACGAATACTAAAAGAAGTGTTTAAATTTAGGCTAAGAAATTAAAATTACATATTCTCTGTTTGAGAGTGTTTGATTCTGCCTTTTCTCTATGTCTTCTCTTCCTTTTTATATTCCCTTGATGATTTCCTCGTGACAAACCGCTTGGAAACTGCTTGATCGCTTTATAACTACTCACTTTCTTTATGGTGGCTAACGTGTCGTGAAACTGCCGTCTCTAACTGCTGCCATTACTCTTTGTCGTTCAACCGCCTTCAACTGGGCTCCTTGAATCGTGGAATGTGATAAGATTACTCAATAACTGCTATTCTGGATAACCATAATATTTTATGTTTGCTAATATCCTGGGCGATTCGAAGGTTTGGGCGAGAACGGGGTCATCGCTCTGGACGACCGTAAGGCACTCCATTCGCTCAGATTCTGGGCGCCTTGCAAGCTTGGGCGATGATATTATTGTGTTCGTGGACTTTCACTGCATTCATCAATAATCCTATTTGGACCTTTATCCTGGACTCCTCAATTGGGTTTCACTCTTTGGGCTATTTGATTTGAGCTGCACTTTTAGTGTGTCAACAGAAACGATGTGAAAATAAGTGCTTTTCAATGGGTTGGCCGGTTGGGCATAATTTTGTCGCAAAATGTGCGTGTGAGAAGCAACATATGCCAGATGAAGAGCAGTGTCTCTTTCTTTATTTCTTATTCATAAGAGTTGGTGGGGTCGGGTGTCGTTTCTCTTAACAAAACTCTTCCCGTTTAAATGAAGTAACATCTTTCTCACAATTGAACCTAAGGGTATATTTGATTGCAAAAGTGGAATTTAGGTGGAAAGAAAATGAATTTCAGGGAATTGAATTGATGGGAAATTATTTTCCTGGGAATT
>NW_019263930.1:0-4023 GCF_002742605.1 Olea europaea var. sylvestris | reverse complement strand
ACCGAAGCCGTTAATACCGCTTGCTACGTTATTAATAGAGTATTAATAAGCAAAGGGAAAATTAAAGCTCCTTACGAACTTTGAAAAAATAGAATTCCAAATTTTAGTTATTTCAAAGTTTTTGGATGTAAATGTTTTATTTTAAATACAAAAGACAATTTCGAAAAATTCGACTCCAAGTCCGATATTGGAATTTTCTTAGGATATTCATCGACTAGCAAAACATATAGAGTTTTTAACAAATGAACTCTAGTTGTTGAAGAATCCATGCATGTTACATTTGATGAAACTAACTCATTGATTGGGAGAAAGGTGGTGATGACGATGTAGGTTTCGAAGCTTCTTTCGAACAAATGAACATTCAATACCAAAATAAGGAGACTCCAAATGAAGACATGGAAAAGTCCAATGCTCAAGAAAATGAAGCAAGACAAACTGGAGAACAAAGTGATCCCTCATTACTAAAAGAATAGAGGTTTGTTCTAACTCATCCCAAAGAGCTAATAATTGGCGATCCATCAAAAGGTATCACTACTAGAACCTCTTACAAAAATCATTTTGGTAGTTGTGTATTTATTTCTCAAATTGAACCTAAGAATTTCAAAGAAGCTGAGTTTGATGAGTTTTAGGTTCTAGCAATGCAAGAAGAATTAAATCAATTTGAAAGAAACCATGTTTGGGACTTAGTCGTTAGACCAAAAAATCAAACAGTTATTGGAACAAAACGGATTTTTAGAAATAAAAGAAATGAAAATGGAATAATTGTGCGTAATAAGGCTAGATTAGTGGGCCAATGTTACAATCAAGAAGAAGGTATCGATTTTGAAGAAACATTTGCACCAGTAGCAAGATTAGAATCCATCCGTATGCTTCTTACATTTGCATGTTACAAAAATTTTACACTTTATCAAATGGATGTTAAAAGTGTTTTTTTAAATTCATTCAAGAAGAAGTCTTTGTTGAGTAATCTCCTGATTTTAAAGATCACAAGTATCTGAGTCATGTATTTAAATTTCAAAAAGCTCTTTACGGTTTGAAACAAGCTCCTAGAGCTTGGTACGAACGGTTTAGCAAATTTCTTCTCTCAAATGATTTTTCAATTGGAAAAGCGGATACTATACTTTTTATAAAAACTTATAAAGATGATATGCTCATTGTTCAAATTTATGTTGATGATATTATTTTTAGTGCTACAAATATACATTTTTATGAAGAATTTTCAAAATGCATAAGTAATGAATTTGAAATGAGCATGATGGGTGAGTTAAAATTTTTTCTTGGCCTTCAAATTAAACAAATGAAAGAAGGAAGTTCATAAATCAAAATAAATACATATTAGACATGCTTAAGAAATTTGACATGCATGACATCAAACCTATGAACATACTAATGAGCACATCTGTAAAGCTTGATAAGGATGAGCAATGTACTTTTGTAGACGTCACAAAATATCGAGGTATGATCGAATCCCTTCTTTATTTAACTGCTAGTAGACCCGCTATTATGTTTAGTGTTTGTCTATGTGCTCGCTTTCAATTTAATCCTAAGGAATCACACTTAAGGCCGTAAAAAGAATTTTTCGTTATCTAAGTGGTGCGAGTACTTTAGAACTTTGGTATCCAAAAGGCACTCATATTGACTTAATTAATTATTCGGATGCCAATTGGGCCGGATGTAATGTCGATCGCAAAAGCACAAGTGAAAATTGTCACTTTCTAGGCTTTATACTTGTGTCTTGATCTAGTAAGGAACAAAATTCCGTTGCACTATCCACCGCTTAGGCGGAATATATCTCAACCGCTAGTTGTTGTGCACAAACACTTTGATGAAACAAACTTTATGTGATTATCATTTGACTTTCGATCATATTCTTATCTTATGTGATAATACTAGTGCCATAAATTTGTCCAAAAATCCTGTTTTACATTCACGAACTAAGCATATTGAGATTCGACATCATTTTCTTCGTGATCATACCCAAAAAGGAGATATTGAATTAAAATTTATAAAGACCGAAGACCAATTGGCTGATATTTTTACAAAACCCCTAGCGAATGACCTTTTTCTTGTATTCGACGAGGCTTAGGTATTCTTGACGAAGATGAAATGAACTAAGCGTTAAATCATTTTATGTCTTTTTTATATTTTTTTGTATTTATTTTTCTCATATTCCATTTAAAAAAAATAAATTTGGATGCATTTAGAGTGTCTGGACCAGATTGTCCGGATAGACAGAAAATTCAAAAGTGCCCATTCGGACGTACGGAAGAAATAATCGGACGATTCGGCGTTCGGATCCTGAGACGTCCTTTAAAATTCGCGACCTGCGCATTTCTTCGTCATTTCTTCTCTATTCTTTGCCATTTCTTCCACAAAATTTTCAATTTCCTTCACAATACCACATACACTATCTATTGCATCATATTTCCTGGTAAGATTTGTCATTTCACTGGACAAAAACTCAACTTTTTCGCCATATAGCCGATAGCCATACCTCCGATTTTCGAAGGTAAGATTCCATTCCCTTTCCTTGTCCCTTTACTCTTCATTTTGGGGATTTTTCTGCCAATATCAAGTATCTATTAATGGGATTTCAATACCCTCTCAATACATTGCAATTTCTCTTTCAAATTCTCGTTTTTTTTTGTATGGCCGAATTTTGTTCAAACCCTAGAATTTTTTTGATTGTTTTTAGGGGATTATCCATTTTTTTCCTCAACCATGTTAAGTTCCACACGTGGAAAACGGGGACGAAAAATTGTGCAACGACCCCCTTCACCATCGGATGATGAGATGGATTTGGAACCGGAGGAGCAACCGAACCCTTTTGAAAAATTGCCCATTTTAATAGTAAAAATGTTGATTTTATGGATTTTACGATAGAAGCTCCCGCTTTTCATATTGAAGAATGTTTTGAACGTATGGGACGGATAACCGTGACCACGATGGAAGAACACGCTTATCCACGCCTTATAAAAGAATTTTATCAAAACATTAATTTTACGACAAGTTCAAACGAAATCCCTTGCTTTGTTAAAAATGTTCGGTTTACAATTTCAAAAGCATTAATTCGTTAACTACTTAATTTCGAGCCTTGTGACTTAGAAGTGTTTTTACATAAGTCTCTACCAACCGTAGAAGGATACGATCCTTCTGAGGCATGTCGTTGAGTTACGTGGAAAGACTTTGAAAATATCACAAAAATTAGTGCACATCAATTAACACTTCCATGCAAGGTTTTGCAAAATATAATTGCTCACATTATTTTTCCCCACAAAGGTTATCGAGACGAAGTCAATCACTTTGATCTCTCTATTTTGGATTCTTTATTAGTCGAGCGTAAAATTGATTTTCCTACTATTGCACTTGGCCTTATGAAGCTTGTGTATGCATCACGACACACCAAAGCTTTACCTTACAGGATGCTTCTCACAAAATTTTTTAAGCATTTTAATGTTTCATTGGACGGTGAAGATTTTATAAAATTACGCCCTACCGATACTATTAACATTCAGACCTTAAAACGGATGAAAATAGTAAAGAAACATGGGCAATGGGTGACTCATACGAAAGGGTTCGATCCTACCTCCGGTCCATCCACTCTCCCATTTGAAGATGAAGCTGAATCAAACGAAGAAGTACCCGAAGTTCTTGCACCCGCATCTGACATTCCAGGCTCGAGTGTGCCTCTTCCTTCCCGAGAGCGCTCCACATTTACCGAGGAGCAATATAATCTCCTCCATGGACGGATTGATTTTCTTACTTCTTCGGTTGACGGCATGGGTAGCCTACTTCTCCAAATGCAGGCTCAACAGATATCTATCCAGGATCGACAGCTCGAGATGTAGCAGCAGCAGCTTGAGATGCAGCAGCGATAGGCTGAGATGTAGGCTCGGCAGACTGCATTTTTCACCGAGTTTTATGCTAGATTTCCTCCTATACCCCCACCCCTTAGTTTATTTTCTTGCCTACTATTATTCTCATATTAGTTGTTATCTATTGCTCTTTTGGATGGTTGACTTC